>NC_056746.1:748151491-748451491 GCF_019279795.1 Protopterus annectens | reverse complement strand
TGTGCCAGGTAGTTCAATGCTCCCAGCGGAAAAGTGTCCGAGGCATAAACGCAGTTAACAAACCTATCCATCACTCTGGGCTCCTTGTTCGGTGGATGGACAGTGCACTTCTGTTCCGATAGCTGCTGCCACAACCATGGGATCTGATGGAATACCCTTGGTCCAACAAGGTCTGTCTTTAGGGGTAGATAAAAATTTGTCCAAGTGCCTGGGGATCGGTTCAATCAAGTCTGTCTATTTCCAACACCAAATCTACAAGCTCTTCTGCCGTGGGTGCCAGCCAGGATGTAGATGGGATATCCCGAAGGCCTGCAAAAATATGGACCCTCTGAGAAAGGAGGTTGAGCTGACCAACCACCTCTTTGCCACAGGATCTCTAAAATGTCTGCAAATAAGACATCCCCTGTTAATGATCTGGGAGCCTTCCCATTCATCGAAGTCCATATCCTTGATGATGGACTGCAAGGGGGAGTCAGTGTGCCTCCTTTTGCACATCCTCTTATGAGGAATCTCCTCTGTGGGATGTTTAGGGGAGGTCTTGGAAGAGGAGGGGCTCCCTCTGGCGGAACTATTTGGAGGCCAGTCTGGGTGGGTTGACAGGCTCAAGTATCTGATCCAAGGGAAGTCATAGGGATGGGTCTTAACTCAAAGAGACCGGATCCCTATGGCTACAGAAAACCCTTTCTACCACTTGGAATGCCAAGGGACCCAGTGAATCATTCTCCAGTTCCACCGGAGCAGAGTCTGCAGAAGGAGAGAGGAATGAGGTCCCCGAGCCCTGCGTTCCGGGTGGCATAGGACCTGAACTGTCCAGCACCGAAGCACTGAGGGGAAGAGACGGCTCCAACAAAGTAGGAGCCAGCCCCCCCCCCCCCGGATCCAACAGGGACATCCCAGATCAGAGACCCACTACGAGCCAAAGACAATGGAGCTGAGGAAATCTAGGCAATGGTTGGAGTGGAGGAAGGCAAACTCCTTACACTCGACCCCAGATCTCTTGGTTGGCTATGATCATGAGCATCAAAAGTCGAGGGATGGATCGGAGGAGGACACTGGACTTGGAGAGAGACACTGGCAGAACCCATAGGGGACAGCGCGGAGAAGATCCCCAGCTGGATCTGAGTCTTGAGAATCTCCCTGACCATTCTGTCCACGTCGGCCTCCAAAAGACTCCTGGAAGACCTAGACAAGGCCACTGACAGGGCCCTGGACTGCCTAGTAGGAGTCTGCTGTAGCCCAAGGGAAGGAGCTGACTCAATACCCAGCACCAGAGTGGGACCACTCACTGTAGGATCCATAGATGTAGGATCCAATGTGGGTAAAGCTCAAAATCAAGTATGAAACAGATGGATCTGAAGAGTGCTTCAGATCCATCAGAGCCGAAGTAGGTCTAGGATCAGAAGTGGTCAGATGCGAGGGCCTCGCAACCTTGGCAGAAGGCTCCAAAAACACCCTTGAGGATTTATGAGGATGCTTCTTGGGGTCAGAGGACCCAATAACACTCGTGGTGGGGGTTTGAGCACCTGAAGAGGAACTAGAAGTGGGCAAAAGGGCCTAAAGAATCAGCTTGTTTCTGCAGTCAGCTATAGCACTGGGATTGAAGTTCTCATAAATAGAGCAGGCTGACCGCAGGTGCTCCAGACCCAGACGGTAGACACACAGAGAATGTGCACTGGAATGCAGGAACTTATGGCCTCATTCCAAGCGCCCTTCGAAACCAGAGGGTTTGTCACCCATATAGATGCACTACAACACACACACACACACACACACACACACACACACACACACACACACACACACACACACACACACACAAGGAAAAAGTATGGGTGAACAATCAGAGTAGAATCAAATGGCACACAGCTAGCTAACTAAACCAAAACAAATGTTAACTACTACTGTTTTTGTATTGTTGTGCTACCTTTTTTTTTTTTTTTTTTTTTTACAAGACAGTAAAGAGAATAGGGGAGAGCCTATTAGTGAACGGCTACTTTTTTACAAGACAGTAAAGAGAATAGGGGAGAGCTTGTTAGCTAACGTCTACCCAGAGCACGAGAAGAAGACAATAAACAAACTGCCTTTAAAGCAAGGGAAAAGCTAAACACCAAGCACACTAGAAAACAGGAGGGGAGGAAGGTAAGCTAGAACTAGAACTATAAAATTAAAGGGAAAGGTACTTATCTGAAGAAAAGAACCGGAAAACTCCACTAAAATTGCTCGAGACTACATGACCACATCTGACCCTGCTGGCTGCAAACAAGATCTGAGAAGGTTGGTTGGAGTGCAGGGCACTGTGGGAAGTTTCAGAAGCTCGAGACTTGCATCCTAGTCTGAAGAAATGTGGCCGACTCAGATCCAAGGTTTGGATCCGTAACCCATACATTAGGAAGAATGAAAGAGACAGCATCAGATCCAAAAATTAATGAATATGTATAAGGGAAACTGGAGTACCTCTGGCTCTGATGGAGACCCAATAGAAAATGTTCAGACTTGCAAATACCTGGGTATGTTGTTGGACCCAAATGTAACTTGCACACCACACACACTTAAATTAGACAGCAAAGTCACTGCCATGTTGAGCACCTGTGCCACTACAATTCGCTGATCAAAAATGAAATACACTACTGAGAATGGCGCACTTGTCCCTATACTTGATTATACCCTCCCCATCTGTAACATTACCTCCACTCCATTACCAAAAAAAGATAAGAAGATCATAATCATTTGTTGTATGTTCACAAAACAGTTTCATGAAATTCATCTTGACAGCAAAACTTAAGAGGTGAATTTCTTTAACCCATTTTTCAAACACATAATAAAAGTTATGATACAAAAAAAACTGTGCCAAACTGCTTCAAAGCTACTGATGGCTCTAAACCAGTTATCTCAAGATAAGGGCATGGCCAAAAGTAATCAAAGGAAAAAGGCAACAAAAGAAGGGACAATATAAATATTAGCACTGGTATGACTACGTAAAGATGCATTTTCTGAACAATAACAATGTCTTCAAAAACTGTAAAGGCCATCGTAATTTGCTTACTTTAACAATCAGGAGCAGCTGACATGTACTTCACTTCTAATTGCAATTTGTAACAGTTTGGGAAGAGTTGCAAATTTCAATTTCCAAATTATTTCTTAGACAGTTCCTTGGTGACCGCAGGCATGGAACTGTAGTGTGTGAGTAGCAGCAGAAACTTCTTTAATAACAGCTTTATATGCGCCTCACAGTGAAAAAAAATCATCTCAATTTCAAAGTCTAGAGCGCTTCATGTATTACAATGTTGTTTATGCATGTTTATTTATTTTACATTTGGTGACCCGGCTAGTCTAACTGGATATATGTCCATTTTCAGTAGAGGCCCAGGGAAAAAAGCTCCAAGCATCAGCAGTCACAAAGAATACATCAATATATAGTAATAGTCAAGTGAATTACAGTATACTGGCTACATTGGTCAGAACAAAAGTTTTACAGAGTAATTTAGTAGGTTTAAGGTAAGATCAAATACAGAGAGCAAAAAACATGAATTACATTTTTTTCCTTCAGTACTATGAAGGAAATTATTAATTACAAATAGGTGACATAAAACAGTAGAGAAGTACAGAGAGAGCAGGAAGGTGAAAGAGATATCAGTCTGGGTTACAGCAGGGACAAAGCCAGTGAGTTGTGAGATATTCGTTCTTTAAGATGTTTTTTAAAAAGAATAGTGGAAGCAAGGGAGGAAAGTTCAGTAGGAAGCTGGTTCCAGATTCTACCTACTGAGTTGGTGAAAAGTGAGTCCCCAGCTTTGTTATTTGATTTAATAGAGGAAACTAGAAGCTTATTAGCAGAGCATAGTGTTGCAAGATTTTTGTAGGGTGAAATCAGGTTAGTGAGGATAGGGGCATTATTAGGGTGGTGAAGGATCTTTTGGGTGATAACAATTTGTTGACAAAGTAGTTGGTTCTGCAGTTCTAGCCATCCCAGTTGTTTTAGGTTGAGACAGTGGTGAGTTCTAAAGGTGGCGCCAGTGGCAAATCTGGCTATGTTATTGTAACTGGTGGAAAGTTTGGTGAGGCTGTTTTTTATTAGATTGGTATATATTGCAGAAGCATAGAACAGGGTAGAGATAAGGTGGGTCTGGGCAA
The DNA here is from genome assembly GCF_019279795.1 of Protopterus annectens. Classification (NCBI taxonomy): domain Eukaryota; kingdom Metazoa; phylum Chordata; order Ceratodontiformes; family Protopteridae; genus Protopterus; species Protopterus annectens. Next base: position 748,447,363 of record NC_056746.1, on the reverse strand, counting down.
TAGTTATTCTGGCTGAAGGGGGAAAGGAAGGGTTTGATTCTGTAAAGGGTGCCTAGTTTTTTGTTGACAGACTTTATTGTAGAATTAATGTGGTCATCAAAACTAAGGTTATTATCAATTGTTACTCCCAGTATACGGGCTGAAGTGTCTGGGGATATGTTAGTTGCATTGTTAGAGGTTATTGTGAAGTGCAGTTGAGGTGACTTATGAGTAGGAGCAAAGAGCAATAATTTAGTTTTTTTGGGGTTCAGGAGGAGGCAGTGCTGCATGAACCAATTTTCAACACTGTTAAATACTGTTTGGATGAGAGACTGGAGAGAGGTTATGGACTTAGCTGAACAAATTAAAGTAGAGTCATCTGCATATTGTTTGCAGGTGGCCTGAGGAATTTTGGTATGTAGGTCATTAATAAACAATGAGAAGAGTAGAGGTCCTAAAATAGAGCCTTGTGGTACTCCAGTGTTCACAGGGAGGGATTTAGAAAGATTATTATCCCACAGTACTGCTTGCTATCTGTTTTCCAGATAGGATTTAAACCATTGTAATGCTTGTGGGTCAAGAGATTGGGCTTTTAGAATGTCTATAAGCATATTACGGTTGACCATATCAAAGGTTTTTGAAAGGTCAATAAATAGTGCAGAGGAAAAAGTGTTATTGTTACGATTTTTGTTTATGGAGTCAGAAAAGGATAGTAGGGCAGTTGTTGTGCTATGGAATGGCCTAAAGCCATGTTGGCAGTTGGCAATTAGAATATTTTGGAGAAGGTGGTCAAGTAGTTGTCTGTGTATTAATTTTTCCATTATCTTAGCTATAGGAGACAGTAGGGCGATAGGCCGAAAGTTGGAGAGTTCAGTAGATGACCCACCCTTATGTAGAGGGATGATGTGGGATACTTTCCAAATGAAGGGGATTTTGCTTTCTAAAACTGTTCTATTCATAAGGATGGAGATGGGATAGGCAATAGCTTTTGCTGCAATTTGCAGATATTCAGCAGGAAGACAATCAGCAGAAGGGGTGCATGGTTTTAGTTTTTGAAGAAGTTTGCAAATGAGGGATGTAGGTACCAGTTGTATTTGAAAGGTTGGAGATGGAGTCTTAGTGGTACTTAATGGGGATGTGGTAACAGGTGGTAAAGTATTGGCTAAGGTTCGAATGGCTTCAGTAAGGTAGTTATTAAAGGCATCAGGAATTTGGTTAGAGTTATTTTGGTTGAATCCTGTAGGGGCAGGAGTTTTAGAGTGCCCTGGCTGAAGAAGTTTGTTTATGCCAGACCAGAATTTTTGTGGTTTTTGTTGATGGGTTTGTTGGAGGTGAAGGTAATAGTCTTTTTTGTCTCCGAGAATATCTTTTTTGGTGGCATTGCTTTCCTGTTTAAAGTAAAAGTTATCTGATGGCCATTTAGAGACTCTCCATTTGGCCCAAATTTTATTTCTGAGGAGGATCTTTTGCCTAGTTTGTTTTGTAAGCCAGGGGGAAATTTTGGTCCTTATTCAAGAAGAGCGATAGAGAGCGTGGTAATGTAGGATCTGAAGGAATCTAGTGTTAAAGTAGGTCACTGCTTCATCAAGTGGAAGATGAGACACAGGCGACCAGTCACATGCTTTCAGTTCATTTTGGAAGCTCTCTGGATTAAAAAATTTTTTGGAACGTGAAGTTTTAAAATTATTAGTAGATGGGCTATGGATTCTTTGTTTAATAATATAGGTTAGCATGTGGTCACTAATATCGTCAGGAAGGGTTCCTGGTTTATAAGTATCAAGGTGGCTGTTGATAAGGATCCAGTCTAGAGTGGTTTCCTTACTGTTTGGCTTATGGATTCTAGTAGGAGTGGTTATAATTTGTGAGAATCCGTAAAGATTTATATGACTGGTTGGATTAGGGGACCTGCAGGTAGCCCAGTCTATATTAAAGTCACCTAATACAATGGTTTCCTGAGGTAGGTGGGTAGTGAGGTAACTACGTAAGTTTTCAAGAGTGTTGATATTTCCAGGGGGGAGATATGTGCAAATTAGATGGATTTGGCGTTACTGATTTGAAGTTTGGCACTAAGAGTTTCTGAATTGGTATCTGATGGTAGGGGCACATTGAAGGGTGAAACTTGGAGTTCAGATTTATACAAAATGGCTACACCTCCACCCTTTTTGGTTTTATGGTCACATCTCAAGATATATCCAGGAGGGGTAATCTCCTGGTCCAGAGTTGAGGGCTTTAGCCAAGTCTCTGTAATACAGAGAATATCGAATGAGTGCACCTCTAAGAGTGCATGTAGGTGGGTAATTTTATTGTTAATGCTACGGATGTTAAGGTGAGCTATTAGGAGGGAGTTAGAGGGTCTATTTAAGGTAGTGATAAGAGGAGATGTTAGGTTGTGTTGGTTATTGGGAATATCAGTATTGGGGCCAGGGTTTGGATGAATATCACCATCTAATAGGGGGTGTTGGTGAGGATATTGTATAAACTTAAGGATTTTGTAGAACTTGTTTGGGGATTTGTTGATAAGGTAGTAAGTAACATGGGAGCTCTCTGGTATTTTGGTAATATATAGATAGAAGTGGAGGTTATGTTACTGTGGTTGAGGTAGTTTATGGGAGAAATTGGTAGAGTTTGCTGGTAGGGGTGGTGGTGTTCAGGAAGACAGAAGTGTTCAAAAAAAAGGTTACTGTGTATGGTATTGTGAGAGAAGCAAAACTTGTAGTTAAGAGTAGTAGGTTTGTGAGTGTAGATTTGTGTGTTGGGGCCATTAGGATATGTGGCTAAGGAGTTTGAGTATATTGAGGGAAGGAGTGTAGTAAGTAAGACTAAAGATGGGAGAAAGGAGAGAGTGCTTTAAGAGGATGAGTAGGTTGAGGGGAGAGGTGTACAGTTAAGTAAAATAAAGGTGGTTATAAGAGAGAAGCTGTATACAATTAAGTAAAATAAAGGTGGCTGTAAGAGAGAAGCTGTAAAAAATAAGTCAAATAGGAGGGGGTGAGGAGAAAATCAAGAAAGGCAATTAGCAAATTAAGGAATTGTAGAGGTTAGGGGTAGGGCTGTTAAGTGGAGGAGGTGCGTGATAGGACGATAATGGGAAGGGGTGTGGCTACAGAAGTATATGGCTATGACCACTGGGGGTGGGTGGGAATTGGGGGTAGTAAAAGTACCCCAATAGTGTTAGTATGTGTTGTTTATTTATTTATTTATTTATTTACTTTAACTAGATCACAATTGAAAAAGGGTCCTAGTGGTCCAATTTACCTACCTATAAAAAGAAAGAGCTACAGACAGGTAATTTATTAATTTACAGAGTGTCCACTACACTGATGTTTACTTAAACTTATATACCCGCATTTTCTGTAGTTACTCATGTGCAATGAAACTGTGGACTGTGATCACCTCACAGTCATAACAAAAGTATAACTATACATCTTTAATATCAATGCTCATAAACCCTACTTATATATACTTATATTTCTTCATTTTTTTTTGCCTCTGTCCTGGGTCATGGTCAAAAAGGGTCCTCAATTAATCCCACTTACAGGATTAACATATATATATATATATATATATATTTTTTTTTTTACATAAAATAAATCGCATTGAGTTTCATTTAATTCAACACATCAATATCATTGTTAATAACAATTGAATGAAGCAGTGAACACTGAGCTGGAAGGTGCATACAGCAAAAGAAACTTATCAAATCTGCAAAACTCCAGGTGTCAAATAAATATGTCAAGAAAATTTATTGATATAAAACAAGCGCTTTCACTTGGCTAGATACCGAGCTTTTTCAAGTTAAAAATGAATTCAAACATTGGAAACAGTGCCATTTTATATATCTTTCCCTATCACATGGTTAGCTAGTTAGCTGTTAGTCTTAAGTCAATTAACAATTAACAATTAGTGAGGAGTGCTACTTTAGTGAAGCAACACTCATAATTTAAAAAGAAGAAATGCTCATATGTTTAAAAAGAAATACCCATATTACAAAGCGTTGCACATTTGAAACATAAAATACACTGTTTAAAAATGTACGTGCTAATGCTCATGTATTAACTCTAGTAGCAAGTATGTATACATATAAAACCTGTTAAATGAACTGCATTATCAGTTATGTTAAAAAACTGTATTCCTGTTGTTCATAATTTTTGTGTTAAATATATTTGGTGAATGTTAAAACAATTTTAAAAATAGTAGGAGTAGAAAACATACATCTGTAGAGAGAAAAACTTGTTGAAAAAAGTATACAAGCATAAAGTTTACTGTAGTTAAAAAGTCATGTTACAGCAGACACCTACAACAGTGAATGATCTTACTGTGAAGGGTGTGTCTACTTACAAACCTACAAGCGAGCTCTTCTAATTTTGAGAACACTGCTGATGTTAACACTCTCATTTAAACCTGGGGCTCTACTTGCTTCTAACCTGAGTTGCCAGAAAAGTTCTCTATATTCTAGACTTGTTTCCCAGTCGCCACCCCTAGCATTGGGAAGTACTTGTTCCAATACCAAGAACTTGAATTTGAAATTCTTGCAAACCAAGGAATGCTTATATAAAGCATTTGATTCCTTTTGTTTAGAAATGTCATGTAAATGCTCATAAATTCTTCTTCTAAAAGGCCTTTCTGTTTTGCCAATATAGAAACTAGTGCAGGTGGTACAGAACCCTAAGTATACCACTCCTTTGCTGCCACAGTTTGTAAAAACTTTAGGTCTAAACAGAAAGTTCCTAGAAACAATGTAAATACTAGGGGTGTCAAAAATAGTGTTGCATTGTTTGCAGGCACCACATTTTAAGGGTGCCTGCTTTGGACAATTGAGTGTTCGTTCTGGTATGGTTGTTCCCTTCAAAAATTTCTTTGAGGTTGGTGTCCCTCTTTCTAATAAACTTTGGGTGTGGTGGTATAATATTTTTCAATTCATCATGTAGTGAAAGAACTGGCCAATGTCTGTGGAAAATTTCTTCAACTTCAAAGGAGTTGAGACAGTAAGTATAAATGAACCTGCCATAAGTGTGGTCAAGCTTTTTAATGTCAGTGTGATGAACAACCACATCTGCACCTAAAAGAGGGGGATAGAGTGTTTCTCTGCTGCCCATGACCTGTTGGGCTAAAGTAGTTAAAAGTGTTAAGGGGTATCCTCTTTCAAGAAATAGGGATTTTAAGAAGTCAATCTCTTCTAAACAATCGTGTGTAGTACTGGACATTCTAGAAGCTCTTATGAATTGTCCTTTGACAATGCCCTTTTTCTGATAGAAGGGGTGTCCACTCTGAAAGTGTAAGTATGTATTAGAAAAGGTTGGCTTCCTATACAGTTTAGATTGGAATACATTATTGACCCGATCCTTGTATAAGGTTACATCAAGGTAATGTAGTTCGTCATTACTAATCGTATATGTAAAAGATAAAAAATGGGTGGTTGAGTTTAAATACTTGATGAAATCCAAAAATTCATCATGGGTTCCTGCCCAAAAAATGCATATATCGTCTAGGTACCTCTTGTAGTGCACTAAATATTGTACCCAGGTGGTAGAAAAAATAAACCTTTGTTCCCATCTATGTAAGACAGTGTTAGCATAAAAGGACGCACAAGGAGTGCCCGTAGCTACTCCTTTTTTCTGCTTGTATATTTCACCATTAAAATGTATATAGTTGTTTTCTAAAATTGTTTCCATGTATTCAACTAACAGGTTAGTTATAGTGTTGCCCAGATTGGTTTCAGTACTTAATACTTCATTAAACCACTCTAAGCCCACTGAATGTGAAATACTTGGGAATAGATCAACTATATCTATAGTGATCAAAAGAAGTTCCGGTTTGTAAAAAGCATGTTTTATTCCTTTGAGAAAATCCCAGGAGTCCTTACAAACGTGTTCTAATGATGTTCCGAACTGTTTTGTTACCTGGTCAATAAATTTCCCTAAAGGTTCTGTAATGCCTCCTGCCCCAGATACAATTGGTCGAAACTTTAAAGGGTCAAGCCCTTTGTGTATCTTGGGGATTCCGAAAATAACAGGGATTCTTGGTTTGCTGACATACAAGTAGTTGTAAAGCTTTTCATTAATAGCGCCTTGAAGTAGGTGGTCAGTTAACATAAAACTAATCTTCGAATAGGCGATATTAGCCTCATTTCTAGATACTAGCTCATACTGGTTAGAATCCTGCAACATGCTGTAAATGTAGGTATCATAATCCGAGTTGTACATCAACACCACCCCTCCCCCTTTATCAGGTTTCATAACTCTAACATTCTCTTTCTTGAGATAGTTAATGAGTCTGAGTGCTTGTTGGTCTAAGTTGGTTGGAGATGTTTTAGCTACTTTGGACCGGAATGATCTAAGGTCCCTATCAACAAGTTCCTCAAAGACCTTAATAGATGGGTGGGGGGGTTGAAAGTACTACTCCTACTCAATTTGTTGTTGGTATAGGGTTGCCCCTTGAAGTAGAGTGTAAGATTTAAATTCCTTACAAAAAGTTTCAAGTCTATAAGGGTGTTCACTATATTGAGGGGGCGTAGGGGTACAAATTGGAGACCTCTGGTTAGCAAGTCAAAGGCATCCTGCTTAATGTCAACGTCTGTATAGTTGAAAATAGTAAAATTATCTTTCTTGATTACAACGTAGTTACTACTATGTGTAAAGGACATGTTATGTTCATTCTGAGACACATTGCCAGCTTGACATGCTACTATCTCCTGTTCCACCCTTGAGGTGTCTGTTTTTGGCCCCTCCCCCCCGTTCTCCCGGGGGGTTGCTGGAAATCCTGGGGGAGTTCTTTCCTTCCTTTGTCAGCCAGCCTTTCGCTTCTACGAAGTGGTTCACTATATTTTAAATTGTGTTCTTCGAGAATGTTCCCCTGGTTGTTGTTATTAATACAACTACCCACATTTGGTTTATTGACCCATCATGATCTACCAGGCAGTGGATATACCACCCCTTCACGATATTCAATGAGGTCACGTTCTAATTTACGTACTTTTCGATTAAGGATTCTAACACAAAACTGATCTACTTCATCAAACACTTTATCATAGTTGAATTTTACACTCTGAAAATTTCTGTCATTCACTAATGAGTTGTTTAAACCATTTAGCTCAGTTAGAAGAATATCGGCTTTCGCCTCATATTCCAAAACCATAGCATTTAAAATTTCAATACCAGCCCTATCAAAGATATCACATAGTTTCTTGTAATATGGAGTTCCCATCTGTACATTGTTAGGGAACTTAAAACAACGTAGACCCTTGACACGTTGCGGTCACACACTCTTTTAAATAATTAATTTCGAGCTGGTTGCTCTTATATGCATATAATTTGTCTCTTAGTTCATTAAAATTAAGTTCAATGCTGTTAGTGGCATTATTATTAAAAGTACCTTGCTTGAAGACAAATTGTTGATCTGTCCAGGCATTAAAGTTAAAATCTTTAGGTTGCCTGCCATTTGTGTTGTCTGCAAACAATGCAACACTATTTTTGACACCCCTAGTATTTACATTGTTTCTAGGAACTTTCTGTTTAGACCTAAAGTTTTTACAAACTGTGGCAGCAAAGGAGTGGTATACTTAGAGTTCTGTACCATCTGCACTAGTTTCTATATTGGCAAAACAGAAAGCCCTTTTAGAAGAAGAATTTATGAGCATTTACATGACATTTCTAAACAAAAGGAATCAAATGCTTTATATAAGCATTCCTTGGTTTGCAAGAATTTCAAATTCAAGTTCTTGGTATTGGAACAAGTACTTCCCAATGCTAGGGGTGGCGACTGGGAAACATGTCTAGAATATAGAGAACTTTTCTGGCAACTCAGGTTAGAAGCAAGTAGAGCCCCAGGTTTAAATGAGAGTGTTAACATCAGCAGTGTTCTCAAAATTAGAAGAGCTCGCTTGTAGGTTTGTAAGTAGACACACCCTTCACAGTAAGATCATTCACTGTTGTAGGTGTCTGCTGCAACATGACTTTTTAACTACAGTAAACTTTATGCTTGTATACTTTTTTCAACAAGTTTTTCTCTCTACAGATGTATGTTTTCTATTTCTACTATTTTTAAAATTGTTTTAACATTCACTAAATATATTTAACACAAAAATTATGAACAACAGGAATACAGTTTTTAACATAACCGATAATGCAGTTCATTTAACAGGTTTTATATGTATATATACTTGCTACTAGAGTTAATACACGAGCATTAGCACGTACATTTTTAAACAGTGTATTTTATGTTTCAAATGTGCAACGCTTTGTAATATGGGTATTTCTTTTTAAACATATGAGCATTTCTTCTTTTTAAATTATGAGTGTTGCTTCACTAAAGTAGCACTCCTCACTAATTGTTAATTGTTAATTGACTTAAGACTAACAGCTAACTAGCTAAACATGTGATAGGGAAAGATATATAAAATGGCACTGTTTCCAATGTTTGAATTCATTTTTAACTTGAAAAAGCTCGGTATCTAGCCGAGCGAAAGCGCTTGTTTTATATCAATAAATTTTCTTGCAACTACCCACTTGGCACTCGTTTACTCTGTGGATTATGTTGGTCAGATCCTGCTTTGAAGCTTGTTTTTCTTTGGTTTGGTGATACTGTTGCTATTTATTTCTTCAAATAAATATGTCACCTACCCATATAGCTCAGCACTTACAGCTGACTCTGACTTGATGGTACCAACAACTTAGGAGAGAAATTAGCAACCAAATCAGCCAATTTGACAGGGATCCCACAAGAAATGACTGTCAAAGTTCAGCAGTGTCTCAAGAACTGGAAAACAGGACTGTGAAGCTTGCCAACTTGCTAATAAGGGAACTGAATGTGACTATCACTGCAAACAGTCAGACTTAAATACAAAGCAAGAGGGTGCTGAGCAAGAAAGCAGATTATCGAATATAGGCATTGATGTCACAGGCAGACTACAGCCTACAAACTACCACACACTTAAACATTAGCTCTATGAAAGCGCATTTTCTGTAGTGAATGTGATGAAACACAGCATTCAGTATCAAAGACATGATTGCACTGAAATGCATTCACTGTCTGGAGCCCAGCACCACATACACAGACTGCAGCTTAAAGGAAACATTACTGCAGGTGACACAGATTAGACGAGATATGTCCCTCAAAACTTCCCTCAAACTCCTGCTTTCTACTGAAAAAAAGATGCCTTGTGCATTGCAAAATGGATAGTAACCTATTGAAGTTTTAAGGAACACAGGATCTCAGGTTACCTTAATTCACACCTACAATATTTCTGCTGTTAGGCTACGAGTCCAGAGGGCCACGTGCAGCTGGTGTGTCTTCTACTGTGAAAGAATTCAAAGACAAACCACTACCAGGTCTTTGTTTATCTAAGCTCCTGCAATCGGATGTGAAGTGCAACCAATCACAGTGATTTCTCATCAATCTCTAGTACAGTACTTTTATGACTACAGACTTCTGGGAAGTTTGGAGATGCAGATCGTCAGGGACCATTTTTCATTTGGAGGTAAGTATTTTTAACATTAAATACTGAACTGAACTTTACAGTAAAGTTGGTGGGTATGGGCACAGAAATTAAATCAAAATTACTGCCAACTATTACTAGGTTGTTCACTGCCACAATAAAATCTGGGAAAGAGGGTGGAAGTCTCACACTGGGCCGTACCCATAACAGCAGCAGGTCCCCAAGGAGAAAGTACAGTTGTGTAAGAACTTACCATAACAGTTGATGTCTTACTGATTACTGTTGTAGTATTCTTGATATAGGGTTGGCACTGCTGACATCCAGCCGTGGTACCAAAGCTTTTCCTTCCCAAAGTCATATGCCCAACGCATGGCCTCAGCCCAGTCAGCTAGGAGGGGGTGTAGCTCAAACAGGTAAGTAAACTTCCCTGTTTCCAGCAGCAGAGTAGAGGTGAAAGCAGAGGGAAAGAAGAAGGCGGCTGATGTACGCCAGGGAAGAGGGGAAGGAGGGTGGGACAGAATACTTTAACAGCGGTCAGTACGACATTTACTGTTATGCTAAGTTCTTACACAATTGTACTATGTCCTGACTTAAAACACTGTTGCAGTATTTCTGACATATGGCCTATTCCCAGAGCTGAAGGATGTAGAGTGAAGAAAGGGTGGTTGGCTATTGAGTAGAGGAGCTGTCTAGCAGTTCAGACAGGACAGACCTAGCAAGGGCAGCCCTGGACCTGGAGAAGGTATTAGTTTTACAGTGTTTGGTGAAGGTGTACACACACAGGACCAAGCAGAAGCTTCCAAGATAGACCAGGCATGTATTTTCTTGTGAAAAACCCCTAAGGAAGTCACTGCCCTAGTGGAATGAGCTTTTAGGCAGGAAAGCAAATAGTAGTGCAAATAGCAGAAGAAGATGGCCTCAGAAATCCAAGTTGCAATAGTTTGTGTGAACAACAGATGGCCCAACGTAAGGCTCATAAAAGATCCAAACAGCTGGTCTGTCTTCCTGAAGGATTTAGTTTTGTCCAGATAAAAGCTCAGTTGACTGTGAATGTCCAGAGAATGTAGGATCCCCTCCCTCATTTTAAGGATTAGGAAAGAGAGTGGGTAGGTGAATAGCCTGATTGAGGGACAACTTGTTCACTACCTTAGGAATGAAGGATAGTTTAGCCCCAAGACTCACCCTATCCTTGTGGATAATAAGAAAAGGTGGAATAGCCATGAGACCTTGCAACTCAGAAACTCTCCCAGCAGCGGTGACAGCCAAAAGTAGAACAGTTTTCCAAGTGCAGAATTTTAAAGTGGCAGAATATGCTGGTTCAAATGGAAGCAATGGGGAGAGATGGGTTTCCTTAGTGGGTTAAGATGCAGAACTCCCCTCAGGAAAAGCCTGACCTCTGCTCTGGCCATAAGGGAGGGGGGGGGGTGAAAGGCAGGCACTGATGGATGACAGGTGAGTTTTGACAAAAAAAGCAAGCCATGTCTTAAGGAAATAATTCACAAAGATATTGCAGGACAGCAGGGAACTGTGATAAGACTAAGTACTGACTGTGTTTGTGGCACCTATAAGAAAACCTTTTCTACTTAGCTGTGTAAGATGTTTCCTAGTAGTGGGTCTCCTGGCTTCCTGTAGCACTTGAACAATTTCCTCAGAGAAGAGGTGCCTTTGAGGGATTAAAATCTTATCCACAGCTTCAGGCTTAGTGAGGAAAGATTTGGGTGGAGAGGCAATCCTTTTTGCTGAGTGATCAGGTCCAATTGCAAAGGTACTTTCCTACAATTTCCCTTTGTCATGTGACATAATAGGGGAAACCAATGTAGTCTCAGCCAATCAGGGACCAATAAAAGGAGTTTGGGTGACTCCTTTTGTGTTTTTAAAAGAAATTTTGGAAGTAGAGGTAGTACGGGGAAGGTATAGAGGAACTTCCCTGCCCACTGGAAGAAGTAGTCTGTCTGCCAGGCTGAGGGACAAGGTTTCCTGGTACAGAACTGAGGGAAGATGATGGTTGGTGATGCAAAGGTCTATCTGAGGTGTGCCTCTATTTATTTATTTTATTTTATTTTATTTTACATTTGTTTACTGGGAAATTCCGACTGGGCAGAGGTCCTTTTTCAGCGGAGGCCTGGAGAGAAAAGCTCCAGTTACAGGTAAAAACATTTACATAATTTTAACAGTTGTTAGATATGTTCACGACTCACTTTGAAATACATCAGAGATATATAGAGTATACATACACATAAGAGATATGATGATTTTACATAACACATTTAGAGATATAGAGGGATTGCCAAAGACACTGATGATTGAAACAGTTAGTAATAGTCCTGAGAGCTACTTCAATTTTGGATTTAAAACAGTCTCTATGACCACTAAGTAGAGTCCTAGATACATTATTTGTACAGTATGCAGGTTGGAAGGATACTGAGGAAGGAAGGGTTACAAGTTGTCATACAGAGTGAGGTACTGGGTTACTGAAAGGACAGAGAAGGGAGAGGGAACAGAAGAGGGGTAGCAGTGTAGTGAGAGAGTATGATGAAAGTAGGACAGAGGGGGCAGAGCATATATTAGGGTGATTCTGTGTAGTGAGAGACAGAATGTAGTAGAGAAGAAGGAAGTAGGACAGTAAAGGATGACATAGTAATAGAGGCAAGCTAGTTGAAGGAGGTGTTGAGGATCAAGAGGTAATAGGAGAGGATAAGGAAAGTCAAAAGAGGGGTTAGTAGCAGTGGGCACTCATGATGAGTGATTGCCTGAAAAAACAGACTGTTTAGGGTCCCCTTCATGGGGCTCCTCCAAGGACCGACTTAAGAGTCTGCCAGCACATTGCCCTGTGAGGGAATGCATGTGGCTATGAGGGTGATGTCTATCTGTGTGGCTAAGTTCCATGCTCCCACACTAACTTGCGTGGCTGGTAAGTCCTGGTGCCTCCCTGTTTATGTACCACATGACTGTGGTGTTGTCTGTGTACACTAGAACTGGTCCTGGTTTCCAGAGATGGAAGAAGTAATGCAGTGCTTGCAGAACAGCCCTCAATTCCTTCAGATTGACATCTTCCTTCAGGACTTCTCTCCACTCTTCTAAAAAGGCTGGGTTTATTGAAGCAGAAACCGTAAAAAATAAGGCAATTTTAATATAACAAAAGCAAAACTAAGTTAAGCGCTGTCTTGTACACAAAAGATGGATTGGAACCTAAAATCGAATGGGTTTCACAATTACCCCATATAATATTCCAATTCCTATCAACAATTTTCTTAACCTCTTTTGCTACTGGACCACATTCAATTATAAGTGCCCACTCAAAATTAGTTGGCTCTTCATAGGTATTAACTTTAACAAATTTCTGTCCCAAGTATTATCCCACTTGGACTGAACATAACTTTTAAGCTTTTCCACTACGTGGTCTGGGTACCCCCTGGGGAATGAACATGTCTGCCACAAATTAAAGTTCCGTTTCTACATCATCAATGTGAGAAGTCATCCTCACTGCTCTTATTAACTGTCCTTTCACTATACTAACTTTTTGACTCAAAGGATGACAACTTGGAAAGTCCAAATAGGCATTGCTAAATGTGGGTTTTCTATATAAACAACACCTAAAACCAGAAGTTGTGCTGTAGATCGTAGTATCTAAATAATTAAGAACCTCTGCACTGCAGTTAAGAGTAAATTTAAGGAAAGTAGAGGAATTGTTCAACTAGTTAACCAAGTTACTAATCTCACTTTACAGACCATCCCATAGCACAAAGATGTTGTCCAGGTACCCAACATATAACTTTATATATTGATTATAGGTGCTACCAAAAACAGTTTGGTGCTCCCATTCAAGTAGTACCAAATTAGCAAAAACAAGTGCACAGGAGGCACTCATGGCAACCCCCCCCCCCTTGTTTGCTTGAAAAATTCACCTTCAAAACATAAAATTATTTTTCAATACTAATGTCATGAATTCACATACCAAATGTACTTTATTGTTACAGAAGGCACCATATCTTACCAAAGTATTTTGAAAAAATTCTAAACCTTCTTCCTTAGGAATAGAGGTAAATAAATCAATAATATCTATAGTCAAGAAGGTGAGATTCGTAGACCAGAAGGTGTGTTCCAGTCCAAACTCAATTTAAAATGAGTTGTTTGTTTTTAAAAATTGTTATATGTTGTGAATGTTTTTAAGGAGGATAGAGACTAATTTATTCTAATCTTCTTTAATTAATTGATCAGTGGAGTATATACAATAGATATAAAAAGTTTACACACCCCTGTTAAAATGCCAGGTATTTGTGATATAAAAAAATTAGACCACAATAAACCATTTCAAAACTTTTCCCACCATTAATGTGACTTATAACCTGTACAATTCAATTGAAAAACAAATCTGTTAGAGGAAAAATATAAAAAATAAAAAATGTACAATAAGCTGGTTGCATAAGTGTGCACACCCTTAAACTAATACTTTGTTGAAGCACCTTTTGATTTAATTACAGCATTCATTCTTCTTGGGTAGGAGTCTATCGGCATGGCATATCTTAACTTGGCAATATTTGCCCACTCTTCCTTGCAAAAGCACTCCAAATCTGTCAGATTGCGAGGGCATCTCTCTTGTGCACAGCCCTCTTCAGGTCACCCCACAGATTTTTCTATTGGATTTAGGTCTGGGCTCAGGCTGGGCCATTCCAAAACTTTAATTTTCTTCTAGTGAAGCCATTCTTTTGTTGATTTGGATGTATTCATGGGGTCATTGTCATGTTGAAAGATGAAATTCCTCTTCATCTTTCTAGCAGACACCTGAAGGTTTTGGACCAAAAGTGACTAGTGTTTGGAACTGTTCATAATTCCCTCCACCTTGACTAAAGCCCCAGTTCCAGCTGAATAAAAGCAATCCCAAAACATGATACTGCCACTACCATGCTTCACCGTGGGTGTGGTGTTCTTTTGGTGATGTGAAGTTTTTTTTTTGCCAAACGTACCTTTTGGAATTGTGACCAGAAAGTTCAACCTTGGTCTCATCAGACCATAACACATTTTCCCACATGCTTTTAAGAGACTTGATGTATTGTTCTGAAAATTTTAGCCGGGCCTGGATGTTTTAAGGCTTCCATCTTGCAACCCTACCCCATAGCCCAGACATAAAGAGAATATGGGAGATTGCTGTCACATGTAATACACAACCAGTACTTGCCAGAAATTCATGCAGCTCCTTCAGTGTTGCTGTAGGTCTCTTGGCAGCCTCCCTCACCAGTTTTCGTCTCGTCTTTTCATCAATTTTGGAAAGATGTCCAGTTGTTTGCAATGTCACTGTTGTCCCATATTTTCTCCACTTTTTGATGACTGTCTTCACTGTGTTCCATGGTATATCCAATGCTGTGGAAATTTGTTTGTACCCTTCTCCTGACTGATACCTTTCAACAATGAGATCCCTTTGATGCTTTGTAAGCTCTCAGTGAACCATGGCTTTTGCTGTAGCAGGCAACTGAGTAAATGTCAGGAAAATCCTACTAGGACAGCTGAACTTTATTTGGGGTTAATCAGAGTCTATTTAATTGATGGCAGGTGTGTACTCAAGAAGACTGAATGCTGTAATTAAATCAAAAGGTGCTTCAACAAAGTATTAGTTTAAGGGTGTGCACACTTATGCAACCAGCTTATTTTACGTTTTTTATTTTTTATATTTTTCCCCCCAACAGATTTGTTTGCTTTTCAATTGGATTGTACAGGTTATAGGTCACATTAAAGGTGGGAAAAGTTCTGACATTATTTATTGTGGCGTCATTTTTTTATATCACAAAAAAACTGGCACAACGGGTGTGTAAACTTTTTATATCCACTGTAAGTGACTAAATAAGTAAGAGTAGGTGTGCTAAGGAAGTCCTGCTGTGTGATAGGACGAAAGCACTTAATTTAGTTTTGCTTTTCTAATATTAAAATTGCCTTGTTTTTTATGGTTTATACTTCATTAAACCCAGCCTTTTAGAAAAGTGGAGAGAAGTCCGGTTTATTGACTGCAGCAAACCTTTGGTGGATTATTTTGTCTTTTTTGTTTCGTTACACTTTTTTGGTTTTTATGTTGCTTCAGGAACTGTGGTTGCCATCTGCCTTGTACCTGGTTTGATCCTGTCCATGTCCTCCCAAGCCTTGTCCGAGCCATCTGTCTAAACTTCTTGAAGAGGAGGCGGGAGTGTGAAGGGATGTCCTGGGTTGAGATTGACCTGTTCCTTCCATGGAAGTTGCTCTTTTCTGAAACAAGGAAGGAGGGGGATCAGGGTGTCCAAGGGGGGAGAGTGTTGAGACCACACAGATTTCAGATACCACTGCATTTTCCTCATGTGAAGTCTGACTAGGGGAAGCATGCAAATGACAGCTGCCATGAAGCCCAAAGTTCTCAACATCTCCTTTGCTGTGCAGTGTGTTGCAGAGGAGAGATCCATGAAGAAACTTGACAGAATGTGAACTTTTTCTTGAGGTAGGAAGGCATTCATTTTCTGTGTGTCCTGTCTGCAACCCAGAGAAAACATGTCCTGTGTAGGAACCATGTTGGATTTTATTGTAGATGATTGTGAAACACAGACTTGACAGGAGTTGGAGAGTGAAAGCTAGAGGCTGAAGAAGGACTCCTGGGAAGAGAGCTTGGAGCAACAGGTCACTCAGGTAGGGAAAATTTTGAATTTCCTGGGTGTGGCACAATGCCACCAGTGGAACTAGACACTTTGTGAACATCCCTAGTGCTCCAGAAAGACCTAAAAGCAGAGCAGTAAACAAAGTGGGAGGAGGCAGAGAAAAAACTGAGGAATTTCCTGCAAGGACGAATAACTACGTGTGAGAAGGCATCCTTCATATCTCCGGACACTAGAAAGGCCTGGGGGGAGTGAAAGGCAAGAGAGTGGGAAGATGGAGCAATCTAAAAGTAGGTACTTTCAAGAATGTGTTTAGAAGAAAAATGTCTAGGATGGGTTTACATTGTCCTTTTCTTGGCACCAGAAAGATTCTGGAGTAGAGGCCTTTCCCTCAAAAGTCTTTTGGGACTTGTTTGATGGTGCCCTGATTCAGGAGCCCCTGAGAGCTGGTTATGAGGAAGATGTGGAGCATGTCTGCCAGAGGAGGATTATTTTCCCAGGACATGGCATAACCATCCTTAAGGATGGATAGGACCCATTTGTCTGTAGTAACAATTTCTCACCAGGTCAGGGAGATTGATAGACTTTTGGAAAGAGGGGTTGGGGGCTGAGGGCAAGGGAGGAGGTGCTGCAAAGGTCGCAACAGATTTTTTATTTCCAGATGGAGGTTCCTTACGAGGTTTGTCAGAGTACCTTTTCCTAGCATTTCTTATTATTTGAGTTGCCCTAGGGTACCTTCTGAGGAAGGATGTAAATTTAGATTGTTAGTTCCTCTTGTATCTAGGAATTGAGGAGAGCAGATTTTGCCTGTTGTCTATCAGTCTTAACTGTCTTACAGAACTCTGAGCAAACTGGCAGCCTGAGGACCAAACAACAGGTCTTTGTCCGGGGGGGGGGTCATCTAAGACTTTTGACTTGAAATACTCAACACTAGACTGACTACAAAGCCATGCATATTTGCAAACAACAGATCCAGTAGCTGCTGCCCTAGAAGAAGCATCCACAGCATCATAAAGTAAGTTGTGTACACTTACCATAAATGTAGATGTTCGAGTGTATTCACTGTTGTAGTCATTACATTTGGGTTATCTGCTTGCAGGTAGCCCTCAGTCGGCCTGATTAACAAAGTCTTGGGTCCTGCATCGGTTTCTGTCCCTATTTCCATAATGTCAGGTTGTCAGGGGTATATAAAACATGCAGCTGACGCCATTACATCAGTTTTTCTTGCCTCAGATGTCAAGTGCCCCCCTAATGGGAAGCAATTAAATAAAAAAGTACAATGATATACCTCCAACAAAAAAACAAATACACCAAAAAGGTTTTTAAGCATAGTAAAGGAAAGTAGAGGTATAGCCAAAAAGAAGTTAGGGAGCTGGAGGGAGGGTAACCAGGACTGCAACAGTGAATACACTCAAACATCTACATTTATGGTAAGTGTACACAGCTGTACTATGTTCTTCATGTTTCACTGTTGCAGTCATTACATTTGGGTAGATTCCCGAAGCTATAGCTGGTAGGAGGAATTTAGATAGCATTAGGATCAGCTATAAGGCCCTGCAAGACTGCAGTGGCAAAGGCAGCTCTGGATTTAGAGAAAATTGGCAAATGATAATGCTTGGTGAAAGTATGTACAGCTTCTAGGATGTCCCTGAGAAAGGTTGTAGAGGTAGATGCAGCCCTGGTGGAGTGAGGTCTGATCCCCTGAGGGATAGGTTTTCCATGGTGCTTATAGCAGATATGAATGCACTGGCCTATCCATTTAGAAATGGTTTGCTTTGAAATAGCCTTCCCTCTGCCCCTGCAGCAAATGCCACCAGCAGTTGTTTAGATTTCCTTTGAGGTTTAGTCCTGTCCAAGTAGAATCTAAGTTGTCTGTGCACATCTAAGGAATGCAGTATTTGCTCTCCTTTGTTCTGCGGATTGAGAAAAAAGGGTGGCAAATGAATGGACTGATTAAGAGCCACACTGGATACCACCTTAGGGATTGGTTCTGAGGGACACCCTGTCCGCATGAAAGATGATGAAAGGCTCCACTGCCATAAGGGCCTGTAATTCAGATACCCTTCTAGTTGAAGTGATTGCTAAAAGGAAAGCTGTTTTCCAAGAAAGAATTTTTATGTCTGCAGTAGCAGCTGGCTTGAAAGGAGGTAAAGTGAGTTTCTCCAAAACAAAGTTAAGGTCCCAGGCTAGGGTTGGAGCTTTCCTGGGTAGTCTCAAAATTTTGGCCCCTCTGAGGAACTGCTTGGGCAGTGGATGAGAGAAGAGGGGAGGTTCTGTGTTATAATGAACTGAAATGGCTAAGGTGTGGATTTTAATGGAGGAAAAGGACAAGCCCTTGTGAAGCATCTCAGTTAAGTATTGTAAAATCTGAGGTAAATTGGGCACTGCTGTGCTCATCCCTTGAGATTGGTTCCAGGCACAGAATCTTTTCCATTTTTCAGAATAAGATTTTCTAGTACTAGGCCTCCTTGCCTCTAAAATGATATCCATCACAGGTTTACGGAGGGATGGTAAAGGAGACATTATGTAATTAGCCAGGCTGCAAGGTTCACTGTTAGAAGCTGAGGGTGCAGAATCTGGTTCTCCTGCTGAGACAACAGGGAAGGAGTTGGAGACAGGTGCCATGGGGATAACCATGGCACAGTGCGCAGGAGGGGGTACCAGTGTTGGCACGGCCAGTCTGGAGCAATCAAAATCATCCTTGGTTTGTCCCATTTGATTTTTAGTAGTACTTTGGAGAGCAGAAGCAGAGGGGGGGAGGCATAGACTGATAGGTTTGTCCAGCTGAAGGACAGACCATCTACTTTCCAGGCTTGTTTGTGGGGAGTCCTTGTGCAAAATTTGTCCAATTGGTAGTTTTGGAGAGAGGCAAATAGGTCAATACCTGGGCTCCCTCATTTGCTTGTCAACATGCTGAAAATCCTTGGTTCCAGTTTCCACTCATGTGAGTCCATGAGGTTTCTGCTTAGTCCGTCTGCCAGTGTATTTATTTTTCCTGGCAGGAACTGAGCTTGTAGGTGCACTTGGTAGCTCAAGGCTGTGTTCCAGAATGCCATGGCTAGTCTGCAAAGGGGGTAAGAACGTGTACCCCCCTGCCTGTTTACGTACCACATAACAGTGGTTTTCTCCATCTTTACCATTAGTTGTCCTGGAAGAATATGGTCCTTGAAGGCTGTCAGAGCATCTGCACAGCTAACATTTCTTTTTGATTGATATGCAGGTGCATTTGACTTGGGTTCCATTTGCCCTGAATGCACTTCCCTGCCAGGTGAGCCTCCCATGCATAGTCTGATGCATCTGTTAGGGTTTGGGCAGCAGGGGGTGGTGTGGAAGATAGTCCCTTGTTTTGGTGGCAGGCCTCTGCCCACCAAACGAACTCTAGGCGTAGGCAAGGTATGATAGGAATCATTGCTTCTAGATCCTGAGAATGTTGACACCATAAGCTTTTTAGATACCACTGTAATGCAGTCTTGCATATGGAATTAGAAAAATGCAGGAGGCCATGAACTCCAAGGCTTGCAGTATTTGTCTTGCAGATAGCAGGGTTTTTGTGGCCACTTGTTTGAAGTAGGTTGTCAAATGAATTTGTTTCTCTGGCGTGAGGCAAAGCATCTGGGAAGTTGTATTCAAGCTTGCTCCCAGGAATATAATTTGTTGACAGGGTACCAGGTGTGATTTATTTTCGTTTATGGTGTACCCCAGACAAGTTAGAACCCTTTATACAAAGGCCAGATGATTCAAAAGTATGTCCTGGCTTTCTGCCTGAATTAGACAATTGTCCAGGTATGGGTATATTTGAATATTTCTTTGTCTGCAAAATGCAATAACTGGAGCTAGGCACTTTGTGAATACCCTGGGCGCAGTAGATAAGCCAAAGGTCAGTGCAGAGAACAGACAGTGCGTGTAGCCTGCTTTGAAGAGTAGGTATCTTCTGCAAGATTCCCTGATTGGGATGTGCAGGTATGCTTCTTTTAAATCTAGTGTTGCCAACCAGGCATACTTGCCTAGCATAGGAAGTAATTGCTGAAGAGTCAGCATCTTGAATTTTGGAATCTCCAAAAAGGTGTTTGGAGTAGGCAGGTGCAGGATAGGACGCCATGATTTGTCTTTTCTGGGTACCAGGAAATGTCTCGAGTAGAAACAGTGTCCCTTTTCCTCTTCTGGTACCAGCTGAATAGCCCCCATGCTTAAGAGAGAAAGTATGTGTTTTTGGGCCTCTGCCCACTGATTTGGGCATAGGTCCGGCCACCCACTTGGTGTTGGCAATGTGTGGAAGTCAAATCTGTATCCCTGGGACACTATATTTAAAACCCATTTGTCCTGGGTAATGAGTTCCCAATTCTTTGTATGAACAGCAATCTTTCCCCCCAAAGGGGCAGTCAGTTGATAAGTGCTTGGAAATTTTAAAAGGAAGTCATTGAGACAGTTTACCATAGGGGGGAGTCTTATTATTCTCAGATTTGGAAGTGGAGGCCCCCCACTGCTTAGTTCTGTGTGTCCCCTGGGACTGAAACCTGGGGTTTTTGCTGTGTCTGGGTTTGGCTGGAAAGGACCAATTCTTAAAGGGCCAGTGCCTACTAAATCTAGGAGGCTGAACTTGTAAGAAATCTTTAACAGTTTGCAGAGATTTAGCTTTATCTTCCATCTTTTTAAGAACTTCCACAGCCTTGTTGCCAAATAGGTGGCCCTGATTTAAGGGAGCATCCAACAATTTAGCATTAACATGATCAGGCAAAGCTTGCTCCTTAAGCCAAGCATGCCTTTTGAGCACAGACCCAGTAACAGCAGCCCAGCAAGAGGCCACTAATGAATCAAAACCACATTGCAAAGTATGTTTTCCAACTTGGTCAGCAGAATGCATTAAATCCTGTAATTCTTTATTTTCCACAAAGTCAGGAATCAACATCATTTTCTGTTCAAGCAGTCCAATAACATGTTGCTGATACTCTAACATATGAAACTGGCAGTTTAAAGCCCTAATGGCCAAAGTTGCAGAAGTGTAAACCTTCTTACCCCATCTATCCAGCGCCCTGGAGTCTCTATCAAAAGGGGTAGGATTTTTAGCAGTAGAAGCCTTAATGCCCTTGGGCACCTGTGAAATAGTCTCTGGATCTGCAATAGGATTTTTAAAAAGGGATGGGAGGGTGGCCTAATGGTTAAGTTGTTTGCCTTACAAATACAAGGTGCAGGATTTGAGTCTCACAAGGGATAATTGGCTAGGCTTACAATGGCTCACAAGGGCAGTTAGCTTAGTACTAACCTATGAACCTATGAACTTGTGGGACTCAGGGACCCTGTAGTATCTGTCAGGTTTTCTGGGAGCAGGAGGCAAGGAATCAGGAGCCAAACTAGATTCCGAAAAAAGCATCATCAACAATGTCTAATACAAGAGGAATAGCTAAAGCCCTATGCTGAGGTAGGAGAAGGAAATCCCTAAGCCTCTTTTTTGAATAAGAAAAATCCTGGCTTTCCCAGTGGAAATGCTCCCTTAGCGTATGTAAGGTTTCCCCAAAAAAAAAAAAAATCCTCAGGAGGGGAAGCAGAGGGAATGGAGTCCTCTGCATCAGAATCTTCATAAGTAGATAAGGGCAAATCCAGATAATCAGAAGAATCAGAAAAATCAGAATCCTGGTCAGAAGATTCTAACTTCAGTCCTAGGCCTCTTAGAAGGGGGGGGGGGTTGGCTACCCCTGATTAGAGTTATTAGATCTTCAGCTATTCTTATCATTTGTTTTTTTAGGCATACAGGCCTGAGCATGTGGCCTGGGCGTCAGTTTTTTAGGCATGGTTCGAGATTTAGGCCTAAATAAAGAAGGAGGCATCTGTTTAATATGCAAGTCCGTAGGCCTGAATACACCCTCAGAAGCCGGTGCCTGCACAGCGGCTCCGGAGCCATCCAAGGTAGAGACATCCGCGGGTTCCATAGTTGAAGCACCTCGTGGCATACCGGACTCCGAATGGGTCCCAGTAGAGGCCTGCGAATCAGAAGTAGCAGGTATCAGGGGATGCGAAAGCGCCTCAATGAATACCGGTGAACTGGTGACTGGCTTAGGAGAAGCGTCGTCAGCTGTTGTGGACCTCGGCGGCCTGTCTCTGTCTTTATCTTTGCGTTTTTTCAGAATCCCGGTAGCCGGATGGCCAACCGACGACATTTCTGGATAATTAAACAGAAAACCAAAATATTTAGAGGCGAAAATATACCGACGACGGATAGTGCGCTGATTAAATAAGGCACAAAACTGACAGCAAGGTACGTCGTGGTCAGGGCCTAGGCAAGGAATACAGTACGAATGAAAATCTTTATGAGGTATTTGCTTTCCACAAGTAATGCAATTATCAACTTTTACTGACATCAGTAAGGAGCAAGAAAAAGTTTCCCCAATGGGGTACTTAGCTTTAGTTGAAGACTTCAGTTCTGGAACTCGAAAACTAAAATTTCAGGAGTCAGCCGACCGGCACTTGCGAACTGCTTCTGCTTCGGGCACCGCACGGCAGGAAAGACTGATGTAATGGCGTCAGCTGCATGTTTTATACCCCTGACGACCTGACGTCATAGAAGAAGGGACAGCAACTGACGCAGGACCCAAGACTTTCTTAATTAGGCCGACTGAGGG
Source organism: Protopterus annectens (assembly GCF_019279795.1). NCBI lineage: Eukaryota > Metazoa > Chordata > Ceratodontiformes > Protopteridae > Protopterus > Protopterus annectens. Next base: position 748,424,729 of record NC_056746.1, on the reverse strand, counting down.
CTACCTGCAAGCAGATAACCCAAATGTAATGACTGCAACAGTGAAACATGAAGAACATCTGCTTTTAATGCTTTGTCTGGCTACTTGAGTGGCCTGGGAAAATAGATTCTGCATTTGCGACTTTGATGTTGCAGCTGGAGGGTCCACCATAGCTTTGTTCAAGGAGTGAAGTATAAAAATCGAATATTTGATTTGAGACTCACAGTTAATTACCCTAAAAGCTAGGGTAGAAGAGGTGTATACCTTTTTTCCCCACCTATACATAGCCCTACTATCCTTGTCTGTAGGTAGAGCATTAGCACTGGCTATGAACTCAGAAGCCTTATCCGAAGCAAGGGATGGTGGAGAGGGGTCTGCCACAGGATTCTTGAACAAGTGTTTTAGGCATCAGGCACCTTCTAAAACAGGTCTGGTCTTTTAGGAGCTGGTGGCTGAGAGTCAGATGCTGAAGAGGTGGACTGCAAAGTGCCCTGGAAAGCTTCAAGCATTGGAGGAACTGGGAAAAGGGCAGGAGTGACCATTTCCAAGAGGTTGTAGTATCTCTTCTATATATAAACCATGTGAGTGGACTGCCATTCAAAATGTTTTGGCATGTTCTGGATAGTCTCCCCAAAGGAAGCCTCTACAATAGGGGAATCCAGAGACAGGGAATCCTCTTCATCCAAAAAGATTTGACCAGGAGAGTGCAATTGAAAGGAATAGCCAAAAGAGTGTTCTGAATCATAATCCTGTTTTTCTCCAGATGATGAAGATGCCACAGTAGAGTTCTGAAGTGTAGCCTGTGGTTGTGGAGACTCAAAGGATGGGGGGTTCAGAGCCATAACAGCTTTGAACAAGCCCTGGGAGAATTCTATCCACTCCTCTTCCCTAACTGCTGAGGTAAAGGCCACATGTCTAGTTCTTTTTAGCTTCGAGTGACATCCATGTGGATGAGACATGGAAGTTTGGAACCCTGCCTTACCTCTATTAATGGACCTTGGATCTCTTCCCAAACTAATATTACAGGGACACCATGAAGGTCCCCAGAAATAATGAGTCACAAGGCCTCAGGATCCATACTGGCTTCTGATGATGTCTCGGTAGTGGGCATCTGAAATGTAAAATGACAAACTACACGTTCTGAAACCTCAGAGGGTACATCAAAATCCAAAGTATTACACAGTTTATCTATTCTGGGCCTCTTAAGCTTCTTCATTTGCAAAAGAGAAATGTCTGGGGATGGGTATTCCATCATCTTGGACTGGGACAGACATTTAATATGCTGAGTTTCCAGAAAGGTGTTCAGAGAGAAAAGCCTCGAACTATGGGTTTGAGGAATGAATGAATGACAAATGGAGCAGGATTTGTGTTCGTGTTTCTGACCTAGACAGAAAAGGCACTTAGTACACAAGCCCTTGTACAGAATATGCTTACTGCACTTGCACTTATCCCTCCTAGTTGACATCTAACATATTTGAATAAAAAAAGCTAAAGCAAAAAAGACAAAGGAAGGTTCCCCAATGGAACACTTACCTGAGAAAATGATCAAATAAAGCAACGGTACCAATGACTAAATGGCATCAGACAGATGCATGATCTGTATTTGTGCTGGAGGCGAAGCAGTTTGAAGTAGACACGCATACATCTGCCTATATAACCTTACGCTTATGAACTGAGATCATGTGTCAGATGTACCACCTCGGGAAGGTAAAGCTTTGGTAGCCTGGGCTGGCATCAGCGATGACAACCCTATGTCAAGAATACTGCAACAGTGATTTCAGTCAGGACATCAGAATTTGGCATGTTAGGACAATGTAGGTAAGGGAAGTTGGCATGTGCATAACTTTGGGATAAGGACTGGCTCTAGCTCCAGAGTCAGTTGGGCTTCAGTACCACAATAAAAGTAATGAGGAGCCTGAACTCTGGGCCAACATTATTGATACGATCCAGCAGGAAAAACTCATGTAACTCAATGAAGTCCTGCTGCTGGACTATATGTTTCTGCAGAATCTAGGCCAACACTACCACATTCTAGTGAAGGAGCACTGCAAAGGATGAAACTTAATCACAGCAGTTGAGACTTGACTTTCTAATTTCATACCTTAATGGTCATTTAATTTAGGCCCTTAACAAGGAAAGTCTAAGTCTATGAAGGATGTATTAGCATTCTTTGGAAATGGAGGAGGCAGTAGTGTTGGCATATGGCTACAACAGATATGTCGACACAGCAGATATGTTAGCTGCATCATATGTAACTTAAGAGCATAAACTTTACCCACTTCCAAAGTTGTGGAGGTCTGGGCCTCGAAAAGTTTAACTAAGTGCACTATCAGACATCCCCATTTTCATGCAGTACAGCTGACTTACAGATACGGTGAAGAATGTGGACTCATGCATTCCAAGAATCTCCAGATTCCTGGGTTCCTGGATTAGAGGAACATATATTTTGAAATGAGGAGTAGGGGCCTTTGAAGTCACCTGTTAACAGTAGACACTCTTTGGGTAGATGAAATATTTTGTCTGCATACCTGGGAAATGGGGCCATCCTATCCCACACACAGTCTGCAATCTGTTTAAAAATCATCCAAAGGTGGAACTAGCCAGAGAGACTGCTCTGCTGTCATGCTTGCTTGCCTAAAGCAGCCTCCTCTAGGTAGAGGATACAGTATCAAGACAGCCACCTTCTTTCCCCAAATCTGGCATCCCATAGATAGAGAGGGAGGGGAAGCAGTCTATTCCACATATCATCATTCTCAAGGATGGGTTCCAACTCAAAAAATGCTTCTTGATGCCTATTCTTCCTTAGACTTTCGTTTTTTTAGCCATCAGACAGCCTAACATGAAAGCATCAAAGGGCCTTTTCAAGTGTTTCTAAGGGGTAGGAGAAAGAGGACTGGTGGCCAATGGTTTTATGGAAAGTCAAAAGAAAAAGGGGTAGATGGAATAAACCGAGGGTCCAGAGGGGTTAGCTATGTGAACTGGTGGCCAAAGCAAAATAGAAAAACTCCTGATGTGCAGCTCTACTGGTTATTTCAGTCATACCTCCTTTATGTATAGTGGAAAAGGAGCATGGATGTAGACTGCTCTGGAAAGTATAACATCAGCAGCGAGTCACTTAGGTGAAGCCTTGTTAGTTAAACTCCTTATTCACTAGAATTCACTAGATGACAAACAATGGGAGAAACAGTAAGTACTGCTGTTAATATTTTGACCTGGAACATTTTGTTGCTTAAGCTTTGTAGTCTGTAGTGAATTATTTGAGAAAATAAAAGAACGATTGGGCAGTGTTTTTTTTTTTTTTTGCTATCTTGATTGTAAGCGTTGGCTGTTTACAGTACTTTAGTGTTTCATTACTACTGGTGCTCGCCATTTTCTGAACTGGTCCAATTGTAGTTTTATCATATTTAATTAAGGGGAAAGGTCTCCACAAGGTTGGTGCAAGGAGGATGAACTACTACTGCAAAATGTTTTTTTTTTTTTTTTAATGATATATTTGGTCTACTGGTTCAGATGTCAGGATCTGATATAAAAGAAAGGCAGTGCACCCACGTCTTCAATTCACCATATTATACTAGCATCTCAAAAAAAAAAAATGGGTTAAACAAAAGTCTATATAACCAACAGAGGTAAGGCTGACATCGCGTAAATTGATGCCATAAGGGTCTCTGTATATGGAATGAATGCCAGCAGGTAGGGTTAACACCTGCAATGGAAAAGTCAGTGCCCAGAGTGTGAACATCAGACATAATTGGAACTGCATACAGCTGTTAGTAAGGACCAGGCTTTGAAACAGGTGACGGCTACCATCAGTTAAATAAAACACAAGAACTAAGAAGTGGGAAGGAGTGCTAGTCACAAATGTGGGACTCTACTGTTAATGAAGGGAACTTTGAGCTTAGATTTCACTAGCTTTTATTTACTTTAAATGCAGCAGAACACATGCTTTAGGTGTTTTCTGCTCAACTGTTGTAAAGCCATCAGCTTTTGACTCTTTATTGAATCTATTCCTAGTGAAACAGGACGTCATATCTAAGCTTAAAGCACTGTAGATTATGGTCCAGCTAACCCAGGTTTAGTTTAAAGCTTGGGCACTGGAGCAGCTAATGTAATGGTTAAGGTCTTCACCTCCCACATAGAAGGTACAAGGTTAAATTCCTGACCTCCGGCCAATGCCTGTAAGAAGTTTGCATGTTCTCCCTGGGTCTCTGTCGGGTTCATCTTACCTACCAAAAACATGCTGTTTCCACCTCAAACTCACCCAAGAATGGAGCTGTGGGCAGCTGCACAGACTCCAGATGGTGCCCTATAGGGGGAAGAATTGTACAGACCAACCATTTTGGGGATCAACTGTGGTGAGCAGTGTCCTCAAGATAGGAGCATACTGATCACAGATTATGCGCCATGTCATGGTTAACCACTCAATGGTGTAAAAAATTGCCTCTAGGGGACTTGCTCATGTTGGCTAATGTCACCAAATGGGCATGTTTATTTGCCAGTGATAAGTGGGTTGAGGACCAGGCCTACCAAAACCTAAGCAAGAGACCCAAACTGCTGAACATTAAATAAGAGCTGCTACACTCAATGTAGGTTCACTGACAGGACATAGCTTCGAAGTGGATGATATGATGGCAAGGAGGAGGCTGGTCCAGCCCACAGGACATCAAAAGCAGATGGAAGGAGTATTTCCAGCGTTTCTGAATGAAGAAAACTCCACAAAAGCTGTACTGCCCAAGACATAGCCTACAATGATAGAAGAGGAGGAGCCCATCCTAGAAGAAGTAAGAATAGCACTAATGAAAATGAAGTCAGCCAAAGCAGCAGGCTCACAGCAAGTGAGGTCACAGCAGATATGATAAAGATACTGGGTGAGATAGGGAAGAAATGGCTCCTAAGGGTACTCACAGCAGTTTGAAGAGAAAGGCATATCCCACATCACTGGAAAAGCAGCATACTCGTGCCAGTGTACAAGAACAAAGGGGACATCCACAACTGTGGGCAGTACAGAAGCATCAAACTCCTGTCACATTGCATGAAAGTCCAGGAAAGGGTGAATGATAAACAGATGCACAGAATAACAGAATGTAAGATGGGAGATGAGAAGTTCGGATTCAGATCAGGATACAGTACAACTGACCCGATGTTTGCAATTAGACAGATTGTTGAGTAGAAGCTACAGATGAGGAAAGAGTCCAACTGGGCATTCCTAGACTTGGCGAAAGCATATGACAAGGTCCCATGAAAGTTGATTTGGTTTATACTGCTGTGGCTCGAAGTCCAAGAAACATTGGTAGAATTAGTGCAGGCTATGTACAAGGACCCAATGACTCAAGTACAAACAGTGTTCGGTCTCACAGAGGGCTTCCCAGTTGGAGTGGGTGTGCACCAGGGTTCAGCTCTGAGCCCACTGACATTCATACTGGTGAAGGACTACATTATCAAAGAAGTCGGGAGGGACAGATCAACAAAGTTGCTGTATGCAGATGATGTAGTATTACAGGCAGATTCTGAGCAAGAATTTCAGCAAAGGATAGCAAAATGGAATGCAACACCGAAAGCACATGGGATGAAACTAAGCACAGATAAGACAGTGGTAAAGGCAGCAAGTTGGGGAAATCAAAAGCTGGGAACTGAGACGGGAAAATAGTGGAACAGGTTAACAGCTTCAAGTAGCTGGAAGGGGTGGTTGAGGAGAAGGGAAGTCTGAATGAAGAGGTCAAAGCAAGAATCAGAGGGGCTGCAGCCAACTGGCTGAGTCTGACTCTATGACAGAAGAATGCCAAAGAAGCTCAAAAGTAAGGTGTACAAGACAGCGGTGCAACCAGTACTGATGTATGGTACAGAAACCTGGACAGTAAAGGCAGAGCAGATGAGGAAGCTAGAGGTGATGGAAATGAAGTGCCTGAGAAGGGCAGTAGGACGTACACTGTGGGACAGGTGAAGAAATGTGGACATAAAAGCAGAAGCCAAAGATTGCAGAAAATATCAAAGAGAACAGATTATGGTGGTTCAAACGTGTGCAGAAAAGTATAAGATAAGCTGGTGAAGATGATGATTTCGGACATACAGGAAGCAGGTAAGAGGAAATGAAGATGTCCGGCAAAGAGGTGCGTGAGAGATCTGTGACAGTCAGGCAGGAGTGTGGCACTGAATCAAGAGAGATGGCGACAGTTAACACGATATCCAGACTCCATATAGAAAACTGGGAAAAAGGGGACTGATGATGAGGAGGAGTAGGAGGAGAAGGCTGGACATTCTATGTTTCCAGGATCCAAGATGGAAGGGCAGAGCAGCAAAACCACTTGGCTTGAGGTCCAGACTCTACTACACAGAAGGACAAACTGGAAATGATGTGGGATTCGTGGTGAGGAACAAGCTTCAGAAAATAGTGAGGGATTTCATCAAAATTCATGACAGAATCATGGCAATCAAACTATAGTGTAAGCATATGGCACTATTCATGACCTCAGTCTATGTCTCAAAGCAGGGTTGCAATAATGAAGAAAAGAGTGCATTCAGACATCAGTTGCAGGCCTACTAGATAAAGTATGACAACATGAATTGATCTTGATAATGAGTGACTTAAATGCACACATCAGGACAGCTGGAACAGGAAATTTGGACTGTCTGGGTCTACATGGGTAGGACATCAGAAATAAAGAATGAGAGGCTATTCTAAACTTCTCTCTGGTAACAGGCTTGATGGTAGCCAATACACTGCTTAGCAAGAGAGAGATAATCACAAGACTACATACACAAATGGCCAACATGCAACTCAAGTAGACTTCCTCCTGGTAAAGAAAGAGCACTGGGGTAGAATCAGTGATTGCAAAGTCATTCCCAGTGAAACAATTGCCTCACAGAATAAACCACTGGCTGCCACACCCAGCTGCAAGCAGTGGTCAGAAAATGCCATAAGGTCAACAGAGACTAGGCTGAAGAACTGGAAGTTGACTGTTGAGAAAGCATGAGAGTTAAAGGAATTACTTGGGGCTCTAGCACATCAGGTAGAAGGAGAAATAGGTGGATCTGAAGAAGAATGGCAGTGTCTCAAAACAGCATGTATGAGGACTGTGATGATGCGAGGCATTGCCAGCTATGCCAAAAAGAAATAGGCCAGTGGATATGTAACCTACGCCAGTATAGCTAGCTGAAGTTTTGTAAAGAATTGTATGTCATCATTTGTATCTCAAACTGATTTGTACACATGCTTGTGTTGAAGAAATGTATTTGCAAAGCTGCTTGTGTTAAACTGGATAGAAAAAGAAATACACTTGTATATCAGACTGTACTATAACTATTGAAATTAATATTGTAACAGAGAATACTGGAAGAAAAGAGTTTAAGCTTACCTCCAGTCAACTTTGAAAAATAGTACAAAATTAAATTACTTACTTTAGGCCATAAAGATTGTATCAGTTCTGATAGCAGACAGAAACTAAATGTCTGTGCCAGAGAATGGTTTATTACCTCCTGTAGGAAGAGTGGAAGTGTTTTATGACTTCCAGAAGCTGCAACAGATCTTGGCAAAGTGCTACCTGTGTGTATGGTAACACATATGTGCAAGATTCTGGTTTAGTTTTCTGGTTTAGTTTCCAGTAATGGGGATAGTATGGGAACCAGAAGTCAGATGACCAGATGTGTGTGATGTCATTCTGTTATCAGTCACAAAAATGATGTTTTAATACTAGATGAGACTGAAGTCTCAGGGCAGTCTGTTTTTGGAACCCGGCAAAGAAGGAAGACCACTCACTTACTTCATCTTGCCTTGCTCTCGTAAGTGACCAGGGAATAAGTAATTTATTAGCTCAGTCAGGAAAACATCATGAGATTAGTTAAGTATTGTTTTTTCTGTATCTGTGTGAATCTATTCAGCTGTGTTATTTTAATATTTCCTATGATTGAAACTCTGGTGTTTACTGTAAACAGATATTTCATATTTTTATGTTCTTTTATTATTTACTATTAAATATATTTAAAATGTTCATTGCGGCTGGTCATTTAGAGAATATTTTAACCTTTAAGAGTACTTGTACCTATTTGGTGACTACAGCCTCTCCTGAAATCCTTACTGCACTGGTCAAACACTATCATTAGTATTCATATTAATTTCACTCAGTATAATTGTGTACCCTTGTAAGAGCTTTAGAGTAGCTGGCTTTGGAGTGTCTGGTGGAAGTGTAACTATTGCAAATCAAATCTCCAAGAGTGTGTGTGTGCCAGCTGCTTGGAACAGGGACACAAAGCACCAGTTTCACAGAGAGGGTGCCGGAGGACTTGGATTGGACACTCGGCTGAGGACGCAACTCTACAGTTGTGCTAGTGGGGAGTCTCACTGGGGCCATGGAGAGGGGGAGAGAGAGAAATCCAGACCCTGGACTGAGTGTGTTCCCTGTGTGCCCTTAAGGGAAATTGTGCTTGATGCAGAGAGCTGCATCTGGAAATACTGGGTGTATCCATTTTTGTTTCAACTGAACGTCCCTCTCCAGTGTAAGTGGTGAGGATTCGGGCTCCTTGATTACTGCCCAAGAGGGGAGGACGTCACAAGGACTACAGAACAGGTATGTGTAGCTGAGCCAGGTATGGAAATAAGGTACTTAAGGAAAACTGGTTGTGGAATGCAGAAGTTCAGGAAATCATCAAAAGAAAGAAAGGAGGAGTGCAGTAAAAACTGACAAATAGAAAAGACAGACCAGGCTAAGAAGGAATATTGGTTGACTAACAAAGAGCTAGGAATCAGAGGGACTTTAACAGCTTTTGGAAAATTACTCTGTAGATGGCTCAAAGAAACTCTTATCATGCTGCAAGACAAAGACAGAAAGATAAAGAAAACAGTCAGACACCCTTCATAAGGGATGTTAGCAACAACCTGTTCACCAACCCACAGGAAAAGTACAGTTGTGTACACCTACCATAAATGTAGATGTTCGAGTGTCTTCACTGTTGCAGTCATAACTGTAGGGTGTTCCTGCCGGCAGGCAGCCCGAGGTCGGCCAGAATCCCAAAGTCTGGGTCCGGCGTCGGCTGTACAAGCTAGTACCCTGACGTCAGTACGCTTTGGTACACAGCCCTCAGCCGACGCCATCTTCTCCAGCCTTTCTTGCCCTAGATGTCAGAAGTCCCCAACAAAACAAAAATGAATCCAACAAGGAAACACAAATACACCACAAAAAGGAAAAAAGGAGAAAAAAGAGGGGATAGGAGGGAGGGAAACCTCGACTGCAACAGTGAAGATACTCGAACATCTACATTTATGGTAGGTGTACACAACTGTACTATGTTCTTCGTGTTTCACTGTTGCAGTCATAACTGTAGGGTGGAATCCCAAAGCAGTGGAAAAGGGGAGGAGGCTTTAGATAGAAGAAGGGGAGGCAATAATACCCTGCAAAACAGCAGAGGCAAAGCCTGCCCTGGACTTAGAATACAGTGGGAGATTGTAGTGCTTGGAAAAAGTATGCACAGAACTCCAAGTGGCAACTTCCAAGATATCCTTGGTAGGGACTCCTCTGAGAAAAGCTGTAAAAGTGGCAGCTGCTCTAGTAGAATGACTTCTAATGGTACCTGGAAACTGTTTCCCATGATGAGTGTAACAAAATCTGATTCCATAAGCAATCCATTTGGAAATAGTTTGTTTAGAAATAGGTTTTCCAAGAGAACTGGAGGCAAAAGAAACAAACAATTTATTAGACTTTCTGAACTCTTTAGTCTTGTCCAGGTAAAATCGTAACTGTCTGTGTACATCCAATGAATGCAAAATCCTTTCCCCTTTATTTTGAGGATTTGGAAAGAAAGTAGGAAGGTGAATTGTCTGATTTAAAGCCACTTTCGAAATCACCTTAGGCATGAAAGTAGGATTGGTCCTCAAGGATACTCTATCCTGATGGAAAATAAGGTATGGTTCCACAGCCATGAGAGCTTGCAACTCTGAGACCCTTCTGGCAGAAGTCAATGCTAATAAAAGAACAGTCTTCCAAAATAAAAACTTAATATCTGAAGATGCAGCAGGCTCAAAAGGAGGCAAAGTAAGTTTTTCTAAAACATAATTAAGATCCCAGGCAGGGACAGGAGGGGTCCTGGGAGGCCGCAAATTTTTAGCCCCTCTCAAGAATTGTCTCACCAAAGGATGAGAAAAAACAGGAGGATCAGAACTGAAATGAGCAGAAATAGCAGAAGCATGAATCTTAATGGAAGAAAAGGAAAGTCCTTTAGATAAAAGTTCCGAAAGGTAAAGCAAAATAGAAGAGAGATCAGGTACCAGAGGATCCGAGCCTCGGTCCTGCATCCAAATACAAAACCTCTTCCATTTAGAGGCATAGGATTTCCTAGTGCTAGGCCGTCTAGCTTCCAGAAGAACATCCAAAACTTGTTTGGGAAAACTAGAGGAAATCAAATTCCTTTGAAGAGCCAAGCTGCCAGGCAAAGGGTCTTGAGATTGGAATGTAGTAACTGACCCTGATGCTGGGACAGAAGAGAAGGGTTCAGAGGGAGAATCCAAGGAGGCTCCAAGAACAGGTGCTTTAAAGTTGGATACCAAAACTGTCGAGGCCAATTTGGAGCAATCAAGATGAGGAACTTGGGCTTGTCCTGTTTTATCTTCAGTAATACCCGAGGTAGTAGAGGAAGAGGAGGAAAGGCATATCCTGAAAGGCTTCTCCAGCTGAAGGACAGGGCATCCACTTTCCAAGCTGTTTTGTGGAAGGACCTGGTGCAAAAGCGAGGCAGCTGATGATTGAGATGGGATGCAAACAGATCTATCTGGGGACATCCCCAAACTGCAGTAATCCTGTTGAATAAGTTGGTGTCTAGCATCCATTCCTGAGGATCTGAAATGTTTCTGCTCAGGCTGTCTGCTAAGAGATTCTGTTCCCCTGGAATGAATTGAGCCTGGAGATGTAGATTCAAATTTAGAGCTGTGTCCCATAAAGCCATAGCTAGTCTGCAAAGGGTGAATGAGAACCCCTGCTTGTTGATGTACCACATGACCGTGGTGTTGTCTGTGCGAATTAGCAGAGACCCTGGTTGCAAAAGGTTCTTGAAGGCTAGAAGGGCATTTTGAACTGCCAACATTTCCTTCAGATTGATGTGCCAGTGAAGATGGTCCTTTGTCCAGGTTCCCTGCTGGCAATTGTCTAGAAAGTGTGCTCCCCAAGCATAATCCGAGGCGTCCGTGGTTAGGATTTGAGTAGGTTGAGGTAGACGAAAAGGCTTTCCTTCGTTTAAAGCACATACCCTGGACCACCAGAGGAACTCCCTCTGAAGGCAGGGGATCAGAGGAATCAGAATATCCAGATCGTGGTAATGCTGTGACCATACACTTTTCAGATACCATTGAAGCTTTCTCATATGAAGCCTTGCGTTTGGAATCAACAAAATGCAGGAAGCCATGTAGCCCAGAGCCTGCAGGAATTTCCTTGCAGTGAGCTGAAATAGAGTTGCCAAGGTGCTGAAAGTAGAAGCCAGCTGAATTTGTTTTTCTGGAGTGAGGAAGGCCCTTTGTAAGGTTGTATTTAAGAGGGCTCCCAAGAATACCATTTGTTGAGAAGGGATCAAATGTGACTTTTTTGTGTTCACTGAGAATCCCAGTAGGAGGAGAAGACGTTGAACAAAGTCCAGATGTTGAAGTAGAAGATCTTTGCTGTCTGCCTGAATAAGGCAGTCATCCAAATAGGGGTAAATCTGGATCCCCTGAAGTCTGCAGTAAGCCACTACTGGTGCCAGGCACTTGGTAAAGACTCTGGGCAGTAGATAAACCAAAGGGCAGTACAGAGAATTGAAAGTGCCTCGAACCTGCCTTGAACCTGAGGAATTTCCTGCGTTCCTGCCTGATGGGAATGTGTAAGTAGGCTTCCTTTAAGTCCAATGTCACCATCCAGGCGTCCTGAGAGAGCATTGGAATTAGTTGCTGCAGAGTAAGCATCTTGAATTTTGGAATTTCCAAAAAGGTGTTTAACACAGAAAGGTCCAGAATAGGTCTCCATGAGTTTTGTTTTCTTGGAACCAGAAACAGTCTTGAATAAAAACCTTTTCCCATCTCTGAGAGTGGAACAGGCTCTATGGCTCTCATGGCCAGAAGAGCATCCACTTGATTTAAGGCCTCTGACCATTGATATTTTGGCAGATCTGGCCAACCGTGAGCCCTTGGCAAAGCGTGAAAGTGGAATTTGTAACCTTTTAAAATCACGTCCAATACCCATCTGTCCTGGGTAATATGAGTCCAATTTCTGTAAAAAAGAGACAGTTTTCCTCCGAGAGGGGCATCCAGGTGAAGGGGTCCTGTAGCCCAACCGAGAGAGTCATTGAGTTTTCTTTCTTTGAGATTGGGATCTGTCTTCTCCCCTTCTAGGTGAAGAAGCAGTCCATTGTCTAGATCTGTAAGAGGCCTGGCCTTGACCAAGACCTCTGGAGCGTCTATATCTTCCCCTTTGAGGCCTGTCAGACGTGGGAAAGGACCAATTTTTTGAGGGCCAATTCCTGGAAAATCTAGGAGGCTGAACTTGCAAGAAATCCTTTACAGTCTGCATAGATTTTGCCTTTTCTTCCATCTTTTTAATAACTTCCTCAGCCTTGGATCCAAAAAGAACATCATGTTGAACAGGGGCATCTAATAACTTAGCCTTAACCTGTTCAGGTAAACTTTGTTCACGAAGCCAGGCATGTCTCCTGATAACAGTACCAGAGGCTGCAGCCCTGCAAGAAGCATCCAAAGCATCAAAACCACAATGTAAACTATGTTTGTTCACTTGTTCAGTAGCATGCAAGACATCCTGAAGTTCCTTATCCTCTGCACATGCAGGAAGGGAAGCAAGCTTTTGCTTTAAAACAGACAAAAGAAATTGCTGATACTTAAACATATGAAACTGGCAATTTAAAGCCCTTACAGACAGGGTAGCAGAAGTATATACCTTTTTTCCCCACCTGTCTAAAGCACGAGAATCCTTCTCAGAGGGAATAGGATTTTTAGAAGTAGCAACCTTAGCAGCCTTAGAGCCCTGAGAAATAGTTTCAGGATCCAGAAGGGTTCTTAAATAAGAATAAATGAGAGTCAGGAACCCTATAAAATCTATCAGGCTTAGAAGGAGCAGGAGGCATGGAATCACGATTCAAATTAGCCTCAGAAAAAGCATCATCTACAATGTCCAAAACAGGAGGGATAGCTAAAGGCCTATGCTGAGGAAGAAGAAGAAATTCTCTAAGCCTCTTCTTGGAAGCAGAATACTCCTGTCCTTCCCAATGAAAATGTTCCCTCATCTCATGCAAGGTTTCCCCAAAAGAGAAATCCTCAGGTGGAGAGGCCGAGGGTAAAGAGTCCTCAGCATCCGAATCCTCATAAGGAGGAAAAGAATAGTCCTGATCTGAGGAAGAAACAGAAGATACAGAAGCCTGATCAGAGGAATCCAGAGTAACATCCTGTCGAGGCCTTTTCTCAGGAGGGGGGTGAGAACCCCTAATCATTGTAAGCAAATCTTCAGCCATCTTTAATAATTGCTTCTGTGTCCTGGGAGTAGATTCAGAAGCAGCTTGAGCAGGAACTTTAGACTTAACAGGAGTCTTTGTCTTTGCCTTTGAAATAGTGATGTGAGTAGGCCTGAAAACCCCCTCAGAAGCAGGTACCTGCACAGCGGTTCCGGACCCATCTGAGGGAGCGACGTCCGAAGGTCCTGCAGCAGTTAAAATAGTGGGCCTTGATGGCTCCCCATGGGAGTCCGTATCGGCCATCGGTTCAGAAGTGGCGGACGACAGGGGCTGCAAAAGCGCCTCACTGACGACAGCTGAACCGGACGCTGGCTCCAGCTGCAACGAGTCCTGTTTGGACCTCAGAGGCCAGTCTTTGTCTTTGCGCTTCTTTTGAATTCCAGTAGTGTCCGACGACATTCTATAATTGAAGCGTCTGCCAAAATAATTTAAAGCCCAATCGTACCTGCGCTTGATAGTACGAGAGTTGAAACTGGCACAGAACCGACAACAAGAAACGTCGTGGTCAGGGCCTAAGCAAGGTAGACAGTAAGAGTGGAAATCTTTATGAGGTATTTGTTTCCCACACGTTATACAATTATTAACTTTTTCTGACATCGGAGGAACAAGAAAAAGATTCCCCAACGGGGTACTTAGCTTTGAGAAGAGAAGTAAGAACTTCGGACCGACAACAACAAAATACGCTGTTCGAAAATCGCCAACCAACGACTTGCGAGCTGCTTTCCACCGCACGGCAAGAAAGACTGGAGAAGATGGCGTCGGCTGAGGGCTATGTACCAAAGCGTACTGACGTCAGGGTACTAGCTTGTACAGCCGACGCCGGACCCAGACTTTGGGATTCTGGCCGACCTCGGGCTGCCTGCCGGCAGGAACACCCTACAGTTATGACTGCAACAGTGAAACACGAAGAACATCAAAAGACACATAGAAGGACGACTTTCAGTAGCTTTTCAACGAAGAAACCCCACAGAAGCTGTACTGCCCCAGACACAGCCTACGATGAAACAGAAGGAGCCCACCATAACAGAAGTAACAGCAGCACTAAGGAAATAAGGAAAGCAGCAGGCTCAGATGAGGTCACAGCAGATATGATCATGATGTTGAGTGAGATAGGGTAGAAATGGCTCCTGAGGGTATTTCAAAGCAGTATGGAGAGAAAAAAGAATAAGTATACTACTGCCAGTGTATAAGAACAAAGTGGACATCCACGATGATGATGATGATGATGATGATGATGAAGAAGGAGTAGCAAGCCAAGAGCAATGGAACTGAGTATGTGGCACTATCTTGCCCATCCGGAGTGAGAAGTGGGTCAGGTGCACACACTAGGTGCACCAGCTCAGGAAAAGGCTCACATTGGGACACAAGCTAACAAACAACACTGGTCTCTTTAGCTGGAGGTGTATCATGCATATAAAAACATGCTCATGCCTGTATTGAGTACGGTAGGTACTCACTCCCATATGGTTAGGTATACAGGCAGAATAAACCCTCACTTCAATGACACCCAAAAGTTGGGTAACTCCTGCCCACACTACACTGTGGTGAAGGAAGGAAGAAGTGAAAGGCTTGAGCAGTATGCACGGAGCTGATGGTAAACAGGTCAGCACTAGTGAAAGATGTAGGGGGGAAAAGGTTATGGCTGAGTGGAAACATGAGGAAGTATTATTCCACAGAAAAAGTAAAGAATGACTGGTATATCTATATTGAACAGACACTAGGGTTAAAACGCTAACAAGATTCAGGAAAGCATATAAAGAATATTAGTCAGCTTGTATGACTGGCTGCAGTGGAATGAGAAATAATCTCCTAATAAAAGCAGACTATTCCGCCTATACAGTAGGTAGAGAAATGGGCATACTATTTGATTCAGCAAGTTATCTACCAATCAAATTTTGTTTTTAAGTTTTATTACTGTACACAACTTCTACTGTCCTGAGCAGTGGTGAAAAAATATTTTTCAATCACTCTCCAGACAGTAGAAGAGATCACATGCCCACTTAAAATAAAAACTGAATGATAATGGAATTCATGGTAAGGATTTCCTGTTTGGAAAAATGGATGTAACTTTGACTATCAAGTATGTGAAATCCTTACTACTTACACAGACAAACTCTGGATGGCACGAGATACAGCAACATTTGAAACTACTTTAGTAGCCTAGGTCTGAAGCTATCTGTACTTGAACACAGTGTAATGACAAGCAACATGATCGCAGTTTGGATCCAACAGCACTGAATCCAACCAAAAGATTGTGAAAAACCTAAAGCTGAACATGCTGGGTGGAGGGGCAGAGGAAATCAGTCGTGGGATTTTAAGTAATTGGGCACTTTGTTGACAACGGTCCATTCATCAGCAGTGTTGTCAAATATGTGGTGGTCAGAAGAGGCAGTTAATGCATTCAGCAGCTGAGCCAATCGATTTTCAAGCAGTGAAGGACAGTGGCAAGGCACATGAGGAATAAGGAAAAAAAAAAAGTAACCAGTTTAGAAATACAACTATAAACTGTGAAAGGCTTGCCGTATGAGACATAGGAAACATCACTGTATCAGTAAGTGTTTATGTAAACTACAGGCATAGTTGTGTCGGTTTGTTTGGTAGCAATTTAGCCTGTGTGGCTCTGCATCCAAAGGATGATCAGTGCATAAAGGGAAATGTTCCTTTCCCAAAAAGGCAGTGATATGATCATGGAGCTGACTGTAACAACAGTGTGTGTGTGTGTGTGGGGGGGGGGGGGGTAGCTTTCTTTCCATATAAATGACTTTGTACTTAAACACCATGTTACAGTTCAGCCAATGTGACAGGAGTTTATTAGGTGTTGATTTTGGTAATGTTTATTTTAAAGCGACACATTTTTATGGATTTCTGTCTTTACTTAGATTTCTTCTGAAGCTGAAGCCTTCTATCAAATAACCTCCAGATGGACAGAACATCAAGAGGCAAAAGTGGAATGGATCCCCACATATATAAGTACATTAACCAGTTGTAAGCCTAATCTGGCCACATGCTTTCATCATTGCACACACATTCTGTTTTTCTTTTTTGTAAGCCTAAGCCAACCATGTTTTTATGATTGTCTACTCAACCAGCTTTTCACTCTGCATAATCAGCAGGTGACTGAATACATAAGGTGAACAACAAACAAGCCAGGAAGCACAGGTCAAGTTGGAATGACAAAACAATGTAAGTTTTAAGGAATGTATAGGTAGCTGACTCCATGGCATACAGCAATGCAGTCCTGACTACAATCAAGATAACAATGGTTTGATAAGGACTGGAAGAACCAGCAGAGGAGAAAGCTGTGGTGAGGCTAAAGCTGCTTGTTTGTTCCTCAAAGATGTGAAATGAGCACATATCCTGGAACATGGATCCCCCATCAGTGCATCTTCAAAGCAGACCAGGGTTTTTTGTGATACTTAAAACTAAGGTAGGATTTTTGATGGGTCACATCTTTTTATGTGTTAGTCACTTACTTTGCCCATTGCAAACCTAACTCACTTGGTTGAGGAGATATGAAAAGGAAGGGCTTACCAAAAAATCATCTGAACTGGGATCAGTGCTCACCCTTAAAAACAAATTAACATTATCACAATAGCCAATCAGATGGAAAAAAGGCAGCACAACTAAGGGAGCCAAAAATAAAGATACAGGACCTGCATTAGAAATCCAAAAAGGAATACCAAAAATATATTGAGATTTTACTTAACTGAAAAACTGAGTATTTTAGTAAATTATAAAGTGTTGATTAGTTGTGAAAATTCAGGGACTTCGCTAAATGCAATACTTAAACAAGTATCCATACCTGTAAGCAAACATACATACTAAAATACTAACAAGCTTTTAAATGTCTTTATTACTAAGTATATACTGGTAAGTGATTTGTGGGTATATGTGATGCCTTTAATTTTCTAAGGAATGTATATTTTGTATGAAAAAAATATCAAGGAATAACATGCAGAATAAACCAGGGTTTGCTCAAATTTCATTCAGATGTCAGGAATTTCTCCTTTATAGCTAAACATTCTTCCACAGTATGTGTCAAAGTTTCAAAACATTATGTAAGCATTAGACAATCTTGACAGAAAGGAAGGGATAGCTGGATAGATAAAAGATTAAGGAATGCTTTTGAGGAGTTAATACAAATGGAAATGCAGAGTGAGTGGGCTAAGAAAAGCTAACAGACAATATCAAAAGCATTCTTTTAAACACTACTGGTGTGTGACAGGAATGCAAACCTAAGGGCCTGATAGGACAACATCCGCTGCAATTTTAGCTGGAGAAGAACAAACACAGGTGAATGAGATATATGCTGAATGCTTGCAGACATACCTGACACATGTGAAATCTTCTGTAAAAGGAGCTGCAAATCTGAAACTTGGAGCTGTGCCAGCATAAAATCACTTTTTTATGTCTCTATTGCTCATTTTACTTAATTTTATGAGCTTTGAGCAAACAATCTGAGTGACCTTATAGTATGTAACCTGCAAAACCGACAAGCTTCCCATTCCTTGCTGCACTCCTAATGACTTCTGTATTGTGCATCTGTGGTATTTTTTTTTTTTTTTAGTAAAACTTGTGTTTGTCGGAAGCACTTGCTTACCCATTAATTATCTGCTGTACACGTACTAAGACCTAGCCTAAAATGCAATCTGCAACTCTCAAATTTCTACGCAGTTTTTCAGAAATCCTTAGTTTCCTAACTCTGGCTACCTATACTGTCTGCTCTCTATTTAAATTCAGACACTAGTAAAAGACAAAGTCAATTTGCTCATTGGTGTCCCCCCACATACTCCTCTGTCTCATTATTCTCTCTCGCCTGTTTCTCTTCATCCCATTTCTACCCTCACCCCACCTCCTTCCTACCCTCATTCACTACATTACTTCTACTTGCACTCCAAAAACCAAAGCTGCTAAACTTGCTCCACTATTACTATTTTATACTCCCTTTCTTATTTGTATTTCTACTCCTGCCAACTTCTTTACTGGACAGTGTCTTAACTTATAAAACTAATTATTTTTCTGCAGCAAATTTGCAAAACTACATTCCATTTTCAAGAACCAAAATGTAAAACCATTTGTCAGAAAACATAAAAAGCAATAACCATAGTCCACCCAGGTTTATGGGAAACACGGCTACATAATAAAACTCCTGCTAATCTGTAACAACTTAAAAAAAAAAAAAAAAAAACAGATCAAATATCACATTAGAAATAACAAAAAAAAAAAAAAAAAACTTCTACTCCAAACTACACACAAGACACCAATCTAATCCTAAGCTTTTATGAAATTCAAAAAGAAACTGAACGATCCCAGGCAAAAATCACACAACCTCCACCAACCAAATCCCACATTCATTCACTTGGCTGGAGATATTCACCCCAATCCAGGTCCTAAGTTCCATCCTACAAATCTCCCTAGCACCAACAAGAAATCCACTAACAAAAACCTCAAATTTCTCATCAACGCCCAAAGCTTAAAAAATAAACTATCCCTCTTCCATGCCTGGCTCAACCATAACTCTCCTGATATAGCTGCTATCTCTCAAACACGGCTAAAACCTCACATTAATGACTCTGAGTTCCTACCCCCAGGATTCCATTCCCTCTGATCTGACCGACCTAATAGAAGAGGTGGTGGCATTGCTCTAATCTACTCCAACCTCTTGTCCATTACTCCCTACCCTAACCCCATCCCTTCTTTCATTAATGCTGAACTAGTAATTGGCTTACTAAAAATGAACAACCATAAAAGTATCTGCATCATTTGTCTCTATATCCCTCCAGGCAACAATACAAATACAAGACATCCTCTCCTGGACTTCCTCCAATATTAAGCTACAAACCGTCATGTTGGGTGATGTAAATATTGATTGGGGAAAAATCTCTAACCCAAATCCCACAATAACTATCAACCTATCTAACTTCTCCCAACTTATTAACTCCATTACTAAACCTAACAAAGCTAATCCCCCTGGCTCCATACTTGACTGGATTCTAGTATCCCATCCAAACAAAGTTATAAAATCTGGTGTCACTCCTGACACTTTAGGAGACCCCCTCCCTGCCTACTCCATTCGAGCTACTCCCACCTCCCCACACTCTCACCACTACACTCACACTCAAAACCTAACTTCAGTCCTACTTCTTCCTCTGACTCTCTTAAACTCACCAACTGGAACCATCTAAAAAATATTATCATTTGACAAAGCCGTCAACTATTTCAATTCCACATTCTTAACGGTCCTTAACTCTCTAGCTCCAACAAGAACAAAAAGAGTTAAAGCAAATACCTCCCCTTGGCTCACCAAAGACACAAAAAAGTTAATGCTCCAAAGGGATAAAACCTGGAAGACCTACTTTAAACACAAGCAACCCGAACTATTCCTCAAGTATAAGCAGTTAAGAAACCTTACCAAGAAACAAGCCATTAAAGATAAAAAGTCTTACTACATGAAACTTCAAGAAAACCATGCTAGAAACCCCAAACAATTCTGGAATTCCATCAATTCCCTCCTCAGACCTGGTACTAAAAACAATCCCTGTCCAGATACCAGCAAATCTGACCTTGAAATAGCCTCACTATATAATTCCTTCTTCACCTCTTCCATCGCTTAGCTAACCAAGACATTTACTAACAATCACCTTCCTCCCCTCCCTGCTCAATCTTCCATAACCTGCACCCCCCTCTTTCAAACTCAAACCAGTATCTACCGACCAAATAAAGAAACTTCTATATAAACTAAAGCCCTGCTCCAATGCCCCTGATAACATTCCATCCTCCTTCCTAAAAATAGCTTCTGACTCTATTGCTCTACCTATCAGCATCCTAATTAATAGGTCATTACTTGAATCCTACGTACCTAAACTATGGCATACCGCTTACATTCTTCCTCTCCACAAAGGCGGCAAAAATTGTACTGTCTCAAATTTCTGCCCTATAGCCATTCTCTCCCCTATCTCCAAAATCCTAGAAAAATGTATCCACCTGCAACTCCTGCCATTCCTTACCAAGCACCAACTTCTCTCTCCTACCCAACACGGCTTCCACCCAGGACACAGTACTAACACCGCCCTTCTCTCCTTCTTGCACTCTGTCAATTCAGCTCGTGACTCCGGTAATATAGTATCCACTGTCCTACTAGATTTATCCAAAGCTTTTGACAACATCTCTCACACCCACCTTCTAAATCACCTATCTAATCTCAACCTTTGCCCAAAGACTCTTTCTTGGTTCTCCAACTACCTTTCAAACAGATCCCAAGCTGTGAGATGGGAGCAAGCCACCTCTACTTTTCTTCCTACCCCTACCGGAGTACCTCAAGGTTCCATACTCGGCCCATTACTATTCAATATCTTTATTAATGACTTCCACAAAGCCATCCCTAACACCAAAATTGTGCAATATGCTGATGATTTCACACTGATCTGCTCTGCCTCTAACCTAACAGACCATCAAGCCCTAACTCAAAGTGCCTTCTCAACCACTGAAAACTGGATGCTACAAAATCATCTCTCCCTAAATGCTAACAAAACTAAGATCCTCCTTTTCTCCCCCTCTAAATCCTCCTCCCTTGATAAAAACTAATTTCAAATTACCAGCCTTAGTAACTCCTCTATCGAGATTGTTCCCTCCACCAAACTTCTCGGTGTTTCAATTGATGATCAACTAAAATTTAATACCCATATCCAGCTAAACATAAAAAAAACACACATAAAACTAGGTTTACTGTATAGAAACAACCACTTCCTCTCTCCTCATTCCAGACTAACCCTTGCCTCTACCTACCTCCTTCCCTCCCTCTTGTACGGAGCTCCCCTGCTCACTAATCTTTCATCCACACTTACTGCCAAATTGGAACTATGCTACAACAAAATCTCTAGATTTGCCACAAATGCCAAATCCTCTTCTCAACACTGCTCCTCCCTTCACTCTCTAAACCGGCTTGAACTTCCCAATCAACTTAACTTCCTCCAAATCACCACAGCCTTCAAACTATTGTTACATCTTTCTAACTGCCCTGCTCTCTCTAATATTCTACAACCTTATACCCCCCTTAGATCACTTAGATCTTCTCAACAAAACCTGATCGCAGTTCAAAAACCCCAGCGCCCTGCAGGTCAGCTTCTCTTATCCTTTACCCTAGCTAAAAAATGGAATGCCCTGCCCTCGTCACTAAGGACATGTACCAACCTTAATAACTTCAGAACCCTACTTCATTCCTACCTCTATCTAAACAGAATTTGCAACTGCACTCTTCAGCCTACAACTCTTAAACTATCTTCTCCCTTTACTCCAGGCTGACCTCCTCCTATTCGCCTTCCTATTCCTTTCTAAAATTATTTAGCTTAGGGAACAAAACAGCAAAACTTGAATTTTCATTATGTAAGCCTTTTTCCTCCTTAACAATAATTTGAAATTGTTAGTGTTTATTCTTTTCTAACTACCTGTTATCTGTAATACATACTGTCTATGACTTTGCATGTTAATTGAAACTGTTTTGTAATCAAAATATTTAAACTGTTGTATTTCCTTGTTGGAGCTTTTCTCCCCGGGCCTCCACTGAAAACGGGCCCCCAAGTCCAGTGGACCTCCCCGGTAATCAAACTGAAATAAATAATAAATAAATAAATATAACTACTTCATTTAACAATCACTTCCTATAATCAATCAGTCTCAGCTTTACTGCAAGCAAATAGCAATCCTAACCTGACACTCCCAATTCTATCACCAGTTATAGGAAACCACTTTTCTTTTACACCAGTCACCACATCTACCATTAAACAATACCTCTGTTAAGTTAAAACCAACTATCTTAACCCCTGATATCCTTCCTCCAAATAGCTGCTGACGTACTACTATGCCCAGTGTCAATCCTAATAAATCACTACGTGAAAACTATGTACCACAATTCTAGGAAAAAACGTCGTTATATCACTACATTAGGGGAGCTCTTCTACACAAGTCTCTATTATAAACCAATTGTTATTCTCGCACTTCTATCAAAAATCCTAAAGATGTGCATCTACTCTCAACCACTAAATTTCATCCTGGCACATAACTTCCTGTCCCCTAACCAAACGGGTTTTGATCCAACCACAGTACTACACCACTGCTAAGTTTTATTAACATAATCAAAGCAGAAACTCAAACAACCTTGTTTCTGCATTTTATTTCTTGACTTATCAAAATTATTCAATACAGTCAAGTATCAAATGTTATTACATAAACTATCCTCCACAGGACTAGCTAATACCTCTCTGCACTGGTTTGAGAGTTTTCTCTAAGACAGGCAGCAAGCTGTAAATGGCAAAATGACTACTCACCATACCTACCCCACACCTGTAAGAGTACCCCCAAAGATCTATTTTAGGTCCACTCTTGTTCAACATATTTATCAACGACCTACACACTGTTTCCTCACTTACCACAGTCTACATATGACTCCATACTCATCTGTACAAGCCTGACTGAACTTCAACAAAATACCTGACAGTCATTCTCCTTCGTAGGAAACTGACGTACTAACTCTCACTTTCTCCTTAACCCTAAGGAAACTAAACAAATACTATTCACAACACAACAGTATACTGAACAAAATGACTCTTCACCATTAACTCAACAAATAATGCAAAAACAAAAAAATAGAAACTACTTGGAGTCATGATGGATGACCAGTTTAAATTTGACCACTATATTGCACAAGTGATAAAGAAGACCATCAAAAACTGGGAAACATATGCAGTGCACATTCATTCCTCACAGACAATGCTAGAAGTAGCATTGTCTCAATTTATCTCCTACTATATATATTTTTCCTATTCTGATTTATATCTTCCTGACTATCACTGAACCTGCAACAATGCTAAAATAAAACAGCCAAATTTGCCTCTAACCTACCAAACAGAACCCACCACTGCCTGACTCTAAAATTACACTGGCTTGAACTACTCAATGAGCTCAAGTACCCCAAATTACTTATAATCCAGTAACTACTCAAAAAACTGGAACAATATCCATTTCTTAACAGTGTAATATACACCTATTCCCACAGCAGACCCTTGCATTATAGTAATAAAATGTCACTTAGTATAACTAAATCCAACAATACAGCAGCAGACTCGTATTCCAAATGTATCTCAAAGAAGTGCAGCTTGATTCCTCCCTGTTTAAGGCAAAATAAGAACTTAAAATTCTTCAACTCTGAGTTGAAGAAACAGCCTGCACTCTTACGGCTCTGCTTCTGCACTACCGCCTGGCTAAGACCAATCCATCTAAACCTAAACTCACATCACTTCCCCGACTACAAGTTAATCTTCACATCTAACTAACCTACATATCTCTATCTCAGCTACCTTGCTATGGTGCTTAAACTCTATTGCATTAACATCCTGAAATGCAACTTCCTTTTACTAACCACTCCTAACTACTTCCCACAAAGTTGATAATCCCTAACCTCACCTAGCTTACTGTTCTGATGTTAGGCTATTCCAGGAACCACCTAAATTATTTTGATTATAAGATGCACAATGAACCCACTACTTATCATGACAAAGTATTAAAGAAGAACAATCTACTGTGCAGATATCAGATTGCATCTGCTTCTTTGTATTTTATTAGGTTATTCTACACCACTTTTGTATTCAACATTTGTATAGTACTGTTGTATTCATATCTA
Organism: Protopterus annectens; assembly: GCF_019279795.1. Lineage (NCBI taxonomy): Eukaryota > Metazoa > Chordata > Ceratodontiformes > Protopteridae > Protopterus > Protopterus annectens. The sequence goes on along the minus strand of NC_056746.1, from coordinate 748,400,605 downwards.
TATTCCTACTGTTTCCAGTGTTGTCATCCCATTGTATTATCTACTATCTTTGTTACAGTCAATGTACATAACCACTGTAATTTTGTGTGGAGATTTTCTCCTCATACCTCCACTGAAAAGGGGTTTTACACAATCGTAGCAATAAATAAATAAATAAATAGGAGTCTACAATTAAAACTGTGTATTTTATACACTTTATTTTAAATGTTAAGCACTTTCATCCTCAGCATATCTGGACGTCAACACCGAAGACAAAATCACTTAATGTTTATCACAGGATTTACTTTATTTTATACATTTTAAGTGGAATGAAACACTGAGCTTCAAAAACAGATGTATTCTTAATGAAATCTGCTGAAAAAAATAAAATCTACCCTCTTCTTGGGTTCACTGCTCCTTTACAAGCTTTCCATGTGTCCACATCAAATCTGAGCATTTCCGAGCATCTTCTCACATAAATGCATCTAGCTGATGACAGAAATTTCACCAGAAGGCTACAGTATGTACAGAAAATGTCATTTTACATGATATGCTGACAAGACTAATAAAACATCTTGTGGAGTGCCCTGACTGAACTGGCCCCTTTGGTGAACAGGGTAAAAGTCCTGATTATGACCCAGTTAAAGTTCAGCTAATGGTTTGAAAGCTGGTAGGACAGTGACTGAGAGGATGGAAGTTAGAAGCCAATGCTGGTTTGGCCATCCTGGGGGAGGAAGGTGGTATGGCTTGCTACACTGCTGAACTCAAAAGGAGCAGAGAGGGGACTACACAAGCCACTAATGTGTTGGTGTGGCAACATACTACATTAAAGTCTGGGGCATATGCACATAATGTAGAAGTATGCATGCATGGGGCTTCCATGGATCAGAAGCTTATGCATCAGCCAACAGTCACTGTAGGGAGGAGTCAGGTGCTTGGAAGAGATGTGTCCACATGAACATGGAATGGTCTACTCTAGAACACCACACGCGCAGCTCCTAAGGGACTGAATGGACTTATACATTTCTTGCCCATTGCAGGAAATGAATGAAATATGGGGTTCAATCCCTGGTCAGGAAAGAAATGTTTTTTATTCTCATCCCCTAAAGGATGAACAAATGGATAAAAACACACACACACACAAAACAACGGGGGGCTTGTAAAAGTTTTGTGAAGTGGCTATTTACGGGAGCAAAAGACATAGCTCCTAATTAATGAGAACCCCCAGATCTGATGAGAAGAGAGATTTCGATCATTACATTCTACAGTCAAGAAGGGCTGTGATTAGTACAGAACTGTTGTCAACCTGACAGTGCTATCCAGGTGGTTGACAACACTACCCAAGTGCTACACATCAATATACAAGCTATGTTATTTTTCTGAAAGGCTTCAACTTAAAAGTACCAAGAAACCACATCTTTGCCCAAGACCAACATTACACTGCAACATGGTTATTCCTTGATAATCACCCTTCCAGTAAGAACTGACCTGTGAACCAGACTAGACTTTCACAAGATCACCCCCACAATAAAGCAGTTGTTCTGAGTTTCCTTACATTTTTGGCACATATTCTCTATGTGTTGCTCCAAATCTGTTCATATTATGCATGCAAAAAACTTTTCGCATTCTAAGAAACATGATTATGAGCCTTGTGTTGTCCCTAATATGTACAAGTGCATCTCCTTGCTTTTTTACAAACAGCTATTTTAACTTCTTTGATGACATCCACCACACTAATGGCTCAGTACAGTCAGGCCTCTTCCACTTTCTCTGTAAAGTAAAATTTTGGCAAGACAGTTCTGAAGCTTTCTCTTCCCAGCTGCCAATGATGTCCCTCCTCCCCCTCATCCATTCTTCCACTTCATACATTTCCTTACTTGTTCTCCAATATAACACAGTGCCTCCAAAACCTATTGACCTTTTTCATCTTTCTAATGTAAGCATGGCCAGGTTCGAAGCCTCTGTTAACACAGAGACCCATCCACATACTTCACAGATTGGGAACACTGCATGATTTCCACTTACAAAATTTTCCCTTTTATTGCAGGTCTCCTTAATGGCACTAGAAACTTCCTATGCAGCCTAACCAGTGCCCTAAGAATGATCTCAACACCTTCAAAATCCATTTCTCACATTATGCACTACAACATCTTATTAGCCTTCAGCAGTATCTTTACACATTGTATAGCAAGATTCAAATTAGCAGTTACTACATTCAAATTATTTTATTCCTTTGTCTTGCTTTAAGGGCATCCCAAGAAGGCTACACATTTTTGTGAGACCCTGCCAAAATGAAAGTACAGTTATACAAGTACTTACCATAACAGTAGATGCTCTGCTTATCACTGTTGCATTATTCCTTACTCTATGGATTATCTTGCTGAGAGTAGCCGTACATCAGAAATATGTCCTACGTCCAAAAATGAACACACATAAGTGAACTTACATGCACAAAATCCTCAGAACTGAAGCGCCTCAGCAAAACAGGAGCAGCAAATGAGGAATAAAAGGAACATGGTACAGGTACATCCACAAAAAAATAAAGAATTCCGGAAAACACAAATGGGGGACGAAGGATAAGAAAGAATACTGCAACAACGGTAAGTAGGATGGCTACTGTTATGTTAAGTTCTTACACAACTCTACTATGTCCTTCCTTTATCAGTGTTGCAGTATTTCTTACTTTACACAGAGTACCAAACCTACTGAAAAGAATGAGAAGAGGAAGAAAGAATTGAGGAACCCTCCAGAAAATGGAGGATGGATCTAGCAAACCTGCTCTGGCCCTTGAAAACATATCCCACTTGTACAAGTACAAGTATGCACAGAAGACCAAGTAGTAGCTTCCAGAATGCATCTAGCATCAAAACCCTTAAAAAAACCTCCAGAAGAGGCAACTGCCTATAAGAATGAGCTGGAACAGAAGTAAAAAACTGTTTTCCATGAAAAGAGTAATAAAAAGAAATGATTTTAGAAATCTAAGAACAACTGGTTTGTTTGGAGACTGCCAAAGCCAATTTCTTGTCTTGAAAAGAAATAGATATCAGATCATCTAATATCTTTAGTCTCATCTAGGTAGGATCTGAGCTGTCTATGCAAAACCAAAGAGTGGAGAATCCTCTCATGTGAATTTTGTGGAGGAGGGTAGATAGCTTGATTCAAAGACATGTCATTGACAACCTTAGGTATAAATGTAGATGTGATTCTAAGAGATGCCATACCTCTGTGAAAAACTAGAATAGGAGGAACGGCCATAAGAGCCCAAAGTTCAGAGATTGTTGGCGGACGTTAAGGTCACCAGCAAGGCAGTTTTCCAGGTACACAGTTTTAAAAGTGGAAGTAGCTGCTGTTATAAAAGGTGGCTGAGTTAAATTTAAGAACATAGTTCAAGTGCCAAGAAACCAGAATGGATTTTCTTGGAGGCCTAATATGAAGGAAACATTTTAGAAACTGCTTGACCTAAAACCTAGAAGAAAGAGATGGATCCATAGGCAGAAATAGCAAACAAGGTTTAACAGCACAGTATGACAAACCAGAATTCAGCACTTCATGCCTACCAAAAGAGGATCCTGCTCACTGTTGTGACAACATGACGAAAATCTTTTCCACTCAGCAGCATAAGATTTTCTAGTAGTAGGTTTTCTTTACTCCAGCAAAACCCAAAGCGCATCCTCAGAAAAATGGTTCCTAAAAGGAAGCAAAATTCTGATCACTCAAAAGTGTCAACTGTAAGTTGAGAAGATGAGTATGAATTAGACAAGCCTTGTCCTGTGTGAGTAGAACCATCTGCCCCTGGCCAGGTGAAAAAGAAGTGGGTCAAATGCTGTATGGGCCAAAAGGGAGTCATTACAATGAGATTCTGGGCTTATCCATCCTGTGTAGGACCTTTGTCAACAGAGGAAAGGGGGACTGCATATAGGAACATCCCTCTCCAAGAGAGAGGCATAGCATCCAGTCTCCAAGCCAAAGAACTTGTTACTCTGGAAGATAACTTGGGAAGTTGTCTGTTCGGTAGGGAGGTAAATAAATCTACCTCAGGAGTGCTCCACACATGAACAATGCCCAGGAAAACCTCTTTGTGTAACTTCCACTCATGAGGATCTGCCCTGGAACTGCTCAGACTGTATGTCACTACATCCTTTACCAAGGGAATATAGACTGCATGAAGAATCAACAGATGGCACAGGGCAATGTCCCATGCTATGAGGGCTAGTCTGTAAAAATGGTAAGACTTTGTACTACCTTGTTTATGTACTACATAACAGTGGTGGTGTTCATAAAGAGTAAGATAACTTGGCGACCAGTGGTAATGCAGGAAATGAAGAGTCAGTATCAAAGCTTACATTTCATGACAGTGATATGCTCTCTCACCTGCTGAGGAGACCAGACTCGCTGTACCCTCATGCTGGTGGACCAAGACCTCTAGGCTAAATATGAAGCATATGTCTACATCTCCTGAATGGAGGGAGAAACCAGAAAGGGAACACCTGGATTTAGAGATATCTGGTTGATCCAACAAAGACATTTCTTCCTTAGGCAAGGCAAGAGAGGAATGCAGAAATCCAGGAGATGGGCTACTGTCTTCAGATACCACTTCCTCATATGGAGTCTGGCAAAGGAAACCACGGGGATAGTGGATGCCATGAACCTTGGGACTCTTAAAAACTTTCTTGCACAGGAAAAACTGCCTGAAAAAAAACTGTCAAAGAGAGGACCTTGGGAAGAGGAAGAAAAGCTGTCATAGCAAAAGTTTGAATTCTGCAACCCAAGAAAATCTGGTCCTGAGAAGGCATTAGAACTGACTTCTTTAGATTTAGACTGAAGCCTACACTGAAAAAGAGCAGTATTGTGAATTCCAAATCCTGCAGAACAGTCTGCTAAGACCAAGCTTGAATGAGAAGGTCATCCAGGTACTGAAAAATCTGAATGCTATGAAGTCTGTAAAAGCTATGACCGGGACAAGACATTTGATAAATACCCTTGGGGCTGTACAAAGACCAAATGGCAAAGCAGAGAGCTGCTAATGTAAAGAAGAAAAGAAAACTGTAAAAATCTTCTGAGAAGAGGGTGAATAGGAATAGGGAGAGGGAGATGGGCATCTTTCAGGCCCTGAGAAACCAGAAAGGCATGAGGTAAAAGCATAGCAAAGTACAACAAAACAGTAAACATTTTGAAAGACAGAACTTTCAGAAAATTGCTGAGAAAGGAGAGGTCTAGAACAGGTCACCAAGAACCCTCCTTCATGGGAACTGAAAACATACTGAAATAGAAACCCTTGCTCTTCTGAAAAGAAGGTACTGACTGAATGGTACCTTGAGCCAATAGGTCTTGAAGTAGTGGTAGAGAATGAGGCAACCGGCAAGCAGAAGGTTCAGGAATGTCTGAAAAGGGTCTTTCACACCATGTAGTTGACATTGTGAATCATAGGAAGAACACATTTGTCTATTGTGATCTTTTGCCAAATAGGAAAAGACAGACAGTCTTTGAGAAAGAGCGATCTGGCTGTGGGAAAGAGGAGGATAGTCAAATGTTAGCAGGTTTGTCTTGAAATGTGGATTTTTGCTCCCTAGAGACATGACTTGATTTTTTTCAGGGAAAAAAATTATGATCTTTTACCCTTTAAAGGCTGCTTTGGAAATTTACGCACAAAGGGGCACACTTTACAAGAGTAGTTCCTTAGATACCGGGGGGGGGGGGGTTCTGTTTAAGATCTTGCATGACCTTACCCTTGTCTTGCAATGCTTTAAAGAGATCTGCAACAGCAAAGCCAAAATAAATTTGGAGTATTTAGAGAAGACTCTAATAATTTTCCCTTTACATCCTCAGGGAGGGGGTTGATTGAAGCCTAAGCCAGGAATACAGTCTAATGACTTATTAGCGCAGCTGCCCTAGGTGAAGAATCAGCAGCATCACAGATGCACTTAACTGAATGTCTAGCTACTTGGGAATACTGAGGAAAGAATTCAGGCATGTCAGCTAAACCCCCCCCACTTTGGAAAGAGGGGAAAGCACGTATCTGGTTACGTGTCTGACAACTGATGGCTCTAAAAGCCAAGGTAGCAGGGGCATACACCTTCTTGCCGTATTTCTTCATTCCTCTGTTATCTTTGAAAGATGACAAGAGTTTAGAAGAAAGAAGAAGCATAGTGGGTTTTCAGTCAAGAGACAAATGACAGAACGGTCTGATGACTGATTCTTGTAAAGAAACATCTGAGCCCCAGGAACATTACACAATCTGTCTGGCTTTTTAGGAGCAGGAAGCTGAGACTCAGGGGCTTGAGAGGCAGATGTGAAGGAGTTCAACAGGACCCCAAGAACAGCAGGCACTGCAAAAGGGCTAGGGGAATCCATATGAAGGAGATTATAAACTCTCTTTTGAACCTCAGACACCTGAGAGCTTTCCCACTTAAAATGTTCCATGATTTTAAAAACAGTATCTTCAAAAGAAACATCTTCCACTAGGAAATCTGTGGAAAGAGTGCCCGCCTCATCAAAACACACAGTTAGCAGTGAATAAATCAGGGAAAAAATAAGCTAAAGACTTCACCCATGAATCTATTTTTTTTTTCATCTGAAGAGGAAGTTCCCTAGTCCTCTTTGAAGGAGTAGAAGGGACTAACAACCCTTCAAGGGTGTTCAATGACATCAGGACTTTAAAAAGACCTTAGGTAAAATCTTGCCACTCTTTTTGGGGTCCTTAGTCTTTTTTCTGTTTCTTTTCAACAGGGATGTCTACCCTGACAAACCTTTGAGATTCTGAACCCTGCAGTACTTCTATTAGAGAGCCTGGGATTTCCTCTTTCATTAAAGTTTGTAGAATCCACCTAGGCCCTTCTGAAATTACCAGCTGTGGTTCCCCCTTCTCATTTATTTTTAATGTATTTATTTAACATTTGTTTACAGTGAAAGTCCGACTGGACACAGGTCCTTTTTCAGCAGAGGCCCGGGGAGAAAAGCTCCACATTTGCTTAATAATTCACACAACAATGTACAATAATAAATGACACAATGCAAAAATGATACAGAGGAATGGCAAGTGATACAAAAAAGTAAAAAATAGCAAGTCAAAAAAAGTCAGCTCAGCCTCCATGGATGTGTGAGCTGCATGCCCCATATGTGCCTCCAACAGGTGGGGCAGGCAACTCAATCTGGTCAGCAGTTTCTCCATGTAACACACAACAGAGATCTCCACCAAAGGCTGGACAACAGAATCTCTATTTTAATTTTATTCAACTTCTTTTTCAAAGTCAAATGGATGTCTGGGTGGGAAGATTCTGAAGCCAGGGTTCCAAATGCAAACAGTTTCAGGTACTGGCTTGCCAGGTAAATCAAAGACTGCTACACAGGGTCTTAAGAATTACGGCCTAGCAAACAGAACACTGTTTTTGCAGTACTCCACACCTCAACAAAAAGGGATTTAGCAGGCCTATCCTCATGGGGAATCTGCCTCCAATGTTCACATTTCCCCTTTCTAAAGCACACTGTACCTACAAGGAAGCAAGCTAAAAGAAGAGTCCTCAATGGGGTACTTATCTTTTCAAGGCTTGATGAACTGTAGAGACATACACATTTCAGATCAAAATTAAAAACCTGTGTTTGGAATGTCAGCAAAGGAGTTCTGCAGGTTTTGCACTCATATGTCACATACGTACCTTACACTTCAGACAGAGGACATACGTTTGATGTACACCACATGGAAAGGTCCCAGCTTTTGTATGTTGGCCAGATGTGCAACTATCCTCAAAAGGATATCCCTATGGTATGAAATACTGTAACAGTGATAAAGGAAGGACATCAGCTTTGTACTTTATAATGAACCACAACTATCATTTATCTTTCCAAAATGTTAGTCACCTGTAGTCTTGTCCCAACCTATGTAACCACTCCTTAAACATAATACCTGATCTCGGTTTCTAAATCCCTTGTAGTACCTCATGCATGTATAATAACTAGGACTGGTTCAAGTACTGAACAAGAAGGGCTAAACCGATTAGCAATTTTGTTCCTGATGGTTCCACTGAAATTTCTACATTCCAATTTCAATAAGACAAGCAACTTTCCAGTCAGTTTCACCACTTTCTGAACAACCACTTCTACTCATTGATCTTGCTACCAAACTCCTGTGAAGCACAGTCTAGCTACATCACATCTGTACAGTGTTCCATGTCCATCTTCATTGTGATCCAGCCAAATAAATAATAGTGGAATTGGAGTCACCAACCTTCAGTATTCTAGCATCACATATACTATGAAGGAAAGGCTATAACATTCTGACCCTAATTCACCAAGTACCCACAGACAACCTTTTTTAAAACCTTAGGAGATGTTTCTAGACCTTACACTTATCTTTGACAATTTTTTAAATTAATTTTTTTAACACTTTTACTGAAGACATAGGTAAACATACATTTACATAAAAGAAAGCAAACCAAGTTAACATGTTCACAGTTAAAAACATTATACATTTTTTATGCAATTATCATCAATCCAGCATTACATAAACAGGTAGGTGGGGAAAAGCCAATGCCTCATTTGTACTTCATTACCCTGTATTTTTTTTTAGTTGTTATTGCCACATTATCTGAAATAGTTATTGGATGTCTGTCATGGCGTTCAAGTAAATGCACATTTTCCTGTGAAATATAACTTCTGTTTAGTTTAGCCCAGTTACTGTACCTTGGTGAATAAAATGTAAATTTGTTCCAAGCTCCTACTACTGAATTTACATCTTCTGTACCAAATATTTTCAGAAATTTCAGAAATCTACCCTCTTTTGTTATATTTTCCCTTCTAGCTGCCCCAGATAAATCCTCACTGTTGTAAATCAAGTTCCAGTCCCCACCTATAAGTAATATTTCCATCTTAAAGCTGATTATTTCTTCTCAAAATTTTTTAGCTCCATAACAGCTGTTTTAGGTGGAATATAAATACATGCCAGCATAATCCTCCTCCCTTGCCAGTAGCCCATTAATACCACAAATTTACCATTACTATATTTCTCTCTTTGAAGAATTTTTGAGTTCATTCTACTAAATTAATTTTGAATGATGCAGCTTAATGACAATGACCATAAAAGTGTCATCTTGTAAATAATTTTCCCTTTATACCTGTCTTTATCTCAGCTTTTGTTTTGTGCTATTCTTGGATTGTGTGACTTCTAGTTTGTACAGTCAACTTACATACCCATATTTTCTTAATCATTCTTGTGCTTTTATATGATTTTGATTTATCAACATATAAATTGTTTGTTCACTGCAGTACCTTATCTTAAATATTTATAATCCTGTGCATTTTTCGTAAATATTTTTGGCTTGCTTCTTAGTCCATGTCTTGAATGAAGAAGGCCTTTAAGCTAGTCCATATACCTAAATTAACTAACAAATAATTCTCTACATTTTCATTAGTCACACTTTCGTCTTATCCTTATCTATACTTGCTCTATTGTCCCATACTCACTTCATGTTTTGTGCTTTTGTGTACACAGAGGCAATAAACTCGTTCATTTAACTTGATCTGCAGCACCTTCAAAGATCCATTCCTTTCATATAAGTAATTAGTGCCAGTTCCTCCTATATGAAACATTTCTTTTACCCACACCTAATCCCCTAGACTTTTTTGCTTCTTTTCAGTGGCATTTTGTAGATATTTTTCTTCATCATTCTATAAGGGGTTCTCTCTTCACTGATGTTCTTTCTTACGTATGCCTCTTTTTCTCTTTAACCAGGATGGCTACCATTTCTTCTCAGTTTACTCCTCTCTTTTTACTGTTCTTTCTTATGTATGCCTTTTTTTTCTCTTTCTCTCTTTTAACCAGGATGGCTGTCTTTTCTTCTCAGCTTCCTCCACTTTCTGACAGATAACTTAATCCCTACAAACTCTCCTTCCTTAATAAAGCCAAAAACCTCATTCAATATTCGTCATTCCTCTCCACATTAGCTATCACCATTTTATTCAACCTCGCTGAAGTCTGCCTCCTGAAATTCCAGAACTCGTTCTTATGGCCAGCGTCTATATCACGTTATCGAAATTTTACTACATCGAATCACTAAAGGTCGGCCTCTAGTGATCGATGTAGTAAAACATCGAATAACGTTAAAAAGAAAACAAACAAAAATAAAAACTAACTAGTATAGGCAGGGGGCAAGCCCTCCCCTACGGAGATTTCCATTTACCTGCACGATGTTCTGCACTTTCGATGTTGTGCTGCCGACAATATCAGCTTCGATATTGTCGGCTTTCGACATCGTGAAGTAGACCTTTATGGCAAATCTCAGTACTACTCCAGGGATGTTAAATGACACGATGGCAGTCACTCAACTTTTGCTGTAACATATACAGAGCAAAACTGCAGTATCTTACTGTAATGTGAATGTGCTACCATGGATACAAGTGCACATCGTTAGGCTACCCCAGCTGAATAGTATCAGGACAAAGATCAGCTGGAATGAAAAATCTATACTACTGACTGCCATTATTTTAAAAGTGTAATACTTTAGTTTCTAAAATAGTGACACTGCATAATAATACACCATGCCACATCCATGGGCAATTCATATTTTTAATCTGCAATGAGAGAATCCAGTTTGGACTTTCAGGCTGCCCCCTTGTGACCAAACAGCATCCCCCACCATAGGTAAAACATGAATTACACACTGTCTGACATGGTGCAATGTCATATTCTCAGTTTGAGAAAAGAACGGTTACAATGAAGGGACAGAACAGCTGGAGTATGACTGGATTGCACTAGTTAACCTACACCTTTCACTAAATCTGCGAGATTCATAGAGATCCACAAACAGAACTCATTAAGCTTCAACTCACACTTAGCAGGACCACCTATTAGTTTCTAGCATGCTACAAGATACCCTCTGGTGTCTCCTAAAAATCATATAAGGCTCCTAAATGTACTTAATGAAATTCCATATTAACAAAAACTACAATATTTTGGTAGACATTAACTACGCATATGTAAACTCGAGTACCTATACCTCAAACGTAGGACATGCCCAAAAGTCCCTAGATTTAGTAAAAAAAAATTTCCTGGAATAAATTGTTAAACTTACTAAAGGTCATAATATTCTTGAGTTCATCCTTATAATCAAGCTTCTTCATATACAGCTCCTTCACCAGTAAAGTCACATCACAAACTAGTTACCTTCAATCTTTAAGATTCCTACACCTGCTAATACCAGTATCTTGGAATTCAAGGACATCAAACATACTAATCTCATAAAATTTTACAATGAAGTTTCAAAATTCATTTATAGCAGCATCACCATAGACGTTACCATGGCAAGTAGCTTCACAAAGGAGTTCCAAGCCCACTTCAACGAATGTATAAAACTGTCAGTTCCAACCAGATCTAAATATAATGGGAAATTTAAAACCAAACCAATCTGATGGTTCCAAGCAAATAAACTCTACAATAAAAGAAAAAACTCATTAAAGTACACAGCAGATCAAAAGACCTTGAAATAAAGAATAAAAACAGATACAAAATGAATAAAAACCTGAAAAATACCAAAGTGTTTAATGAAGCAACCCATGAACTTAGGATAGCATCTGAAGCTAAAGGCAATTATAAATCCTTCTTTAGCTATGTTAGGAAACTAAAAAATACCACCCAGCACTGCTCTTGCCTTATTCAAGAGGGTTCCACTACTCTGACACAGTAGAGACTGCCAACATATTAGCACAAAAAAGTCATGCAAATGACTCCCCAAGAATGATTATCCCAAGCTCACTTAACTCTGAAGCTCTGAGACCTCCCATCTGCACTACAAGTTCTTGTCAAGACTAAGAATACTTCCTCCATGGACCTGACAATGTAAGTGCCTGTTTAATATAAACAGTACTAAACAACTCCTGGCAGAGTTACTCCTTAAACTATTTAACCAGACCTTGGCCACTGCCTTTGTTACTAATGCTTAAAGTATAGCAGTAGTGATGCTACTCCACAAGGGTAGCCCCCACCAGTGACCATGGAAATTATACACCATCAGCCTGTTCAGTCTTATTTGTAAAATCATGGAACATAGCATAACTGACAAGATAAACTATGAAATGAAAAATCACATTAGACTATTTATTTATCTCAGTTTGGTGACCGGGGAAGTCCACTGGGCCTAAGTGTGCCCGTTTTCAGTGGAGGCCCGGGGAGAAAAGCTCCAATATAACAAACAGTAAAGTTACAAAAGTAAGTAAGTTACAGAATAAAGTACAATTCAGGCTTGATCGACAAAGATAATTTTGATGTATCTGGATGGTTGTACTGTAGAGATTCATTTGAAAATATATCTTCATTACAAATGAAGTGTAGAAACATTATTCATAACAATCGATTAAAGTAAGGAAAACACTTTACTTGCATTCATTTGACATAAGAAGCTATTTACAATATTTCAACAACAACAAAGTAGATATAGTGTGCTGAGAAGCAATTGCAGAGAGCTTGAGTCAGCTCAGGGAGAGATTAGGAACCTAGGAGCAACACCTCCTTAGGGCATTTGTTAGATAGAATTAGGAACTATAAACAAATCCACTGTACGCCAAAAAAAAAACCTCCTGCGTCTTGGGAATCTGAATGTGACTTCTGTGCAATACCGCTAAATCGCAGTATAATCCCAGCAGCAATCGAATCCTTGAGTTCAACCAGCACAGAAAAGCGATGAATGGCAAAGAATGGAGCCAATGGATGAAATTATAAAACCATTTATTAAATACAAACTGTTGAGAGCTTTCACTTGTAAAAATCACAAGCTTCATCAGAACACTAACACGAGTGCATCCAATCATTAAATAGCATTTTTGGCGCCATCTCTTTTCAAACTGGGTCCCATTAATTTAAAGATGTATATACAAAAATGTATAAACACGTGAAACATAAAAACGAATCATTAATCCTAATGTATATCCTAAAAACCTCTCAAACACTACACTAAACATCTAACCTTATATCTAAAAAGAAAATATATATACAAGCCTATCACTACATCAAATAGTAAAAATATACACCAATTGACAAAGAATATATATATAAAAAAATATATATAAAAATATGAACATATAATAATAAATTGTACAATATCATTTAATAGCCAATAATCCAGTGGATTTGTTTATAGTTCTTGGTTGACACATTGTTCGCTTTTGGGTTGTTCTTAGATGGAATTAGGGTGAAAGCAGGTGCATTTCCATCCAGACTAGCTCCACAATTTGGATTTCCAAGGACAGACCCTGTCTAATGAACCAGGTCAACTTCTTTAAAACAGTAACATAAGCTGATGACAGAGGTCATGCTGACTACAAAGCATATCTTGACCTGGTCAAGGCATCTGACACCTTCTTCCATGCTAGTATAATCAGTAACCTTAATGCATTATAAATAAATCTCTGTGAGGTAAAATGGATAGCAAATTGGCTAAAGGGCAGAATCTACACAATGCAGGTGCCTTATCAGAGAGTATAAAGGTGACCTGAGGTGTCCCGCAAGGCTCACTGTTGGGACATCGGCATTTACTCCTCTGATCTTCAGACCACAAATCAAGACCTCTGACTGACCAAATCTAAGAACAAATTTAAACTGGGAGTGATGGCCAAGTCCCCTTCTGAAGCTGAAGCCATAGAGCAAGAACTTACACTTGAAACACCTGGCATACTATAAACTGACTTAAATTACATGCAAAGATGTATAACAGTCACATTTCTTAGATAAACCAGTACTTTTCCATTAACGAGGCAGCAGGCACGCCAATGATAACCTTACACTGCGTTTTTTATGGTGGTTTCTTTACTGGGGGGTGGGGGTGGGATGTGGATGTTAAGGGTGATTAGCTTATGGTCAGACCTGACTAACGAGGGGGTGACCATAGGTATGGAGCATTGATTTGCCATGTTGGTAATGACCAGGTCTAGGATATTGGAGCCCCTGGTGGGACTATGGATTAGTTGATCCCGGGCGTTGGAATTTATGAACTCCAAGAACCGTTGCACAAAGGTGTTGGGACATGAGTAGTTTTCCCAGTTAATGGCAGGGTAGTTAAAATCACCCAGTATTAGGGTGTTTGGTTCTATCTTAATATTTTCCAGTATGTTTAAAAAGGTGTAGTGAGAATCTTGGGGTATGGTGGGGGATCTGTAGCAAGCTACAATTTGGATTGCAGTCTTACCTAGTGTTAGTTGCACTTGGAGAATTTCAGACACATTGTGTTGGCCAACTAGCCTGGTGGTGTGAATATCCTTGGTGAATATTGACACTCCTCCACCTTTAGTGTTTCGGTCCTGGTTTGGTGGCCGAAAAGTGTGGTAAGAGTTGTAGCCTGGTATTGCAGGGGTGCTCTCTGGAGCCTTGAACCAGGTCTCAGTTACTGCACAGATATCGATGTTCTCCATTTTTAGGAGTGCCTCGAGAGAGTGCATTTTGAGGTTTAGACTTCTAGCATTGAGTAGCATTACCTTCAGATTTTGCATGCTTGTACCTGGTACAGTGGTGGTTTTGTCCTTTGAAGTTTGCCTAAAAAAAGGCACTATAGGGGTGGCAAGAGCCTTAGCCAGTAACCTGAATCCCAGGGGCGACAGGTGCAGACCATCTCTGGCAAAGCATCGTGGTCTGTCAATCATGTCATCCCAGGCAGACAGATACTGGATCCCCTTTGAATGACACCATAAGCTTAGTCAATTGTTGAAGTCAATCATTTTATCCTTATATTGTGGTATCATTCTGGGCGAAGGCAGGATGCTACTCAGGGCTAGGGTCATACCTGCCTGGGCCACATGATCCGAGAGCTCTTCCATGTCTCTTTTCATGTAGTCCAGGGAGGTACGTCTCAAGTCATTCACTCCAACATGGACAATGACAGAGTCATATTTGTACTTGTTGTGGAGTGACTTGAGTGCATGCGTTATGTGGCGAATCCTGGCACCCGACAGGCAGCTGACTGTAATTTTCTCCTTATTCAACCTGATGAGAGGGACATCAGTGTGCCGGACTATAGAGTCACCTATGAATAAAGTGTTAGGTACATTGTCTTGCCTTAGGGGCTGTTGCTGGGTGGCACACTGGTGTTGTGAACTATGTGACACATTGGTTGTGATTGGTGTTTGTTTTTGTTTCAGCTTCAGAGGTTTTTGTTGCTTGGGCAGGTTACAGTTAAGGGCCTCTGCATATGTGGATTTAGTGTTGCTATATGTGGGTGTTGGTGGTGCGGGTTTAGAAGGGCTATGTGTTGCTTGAGATGTAGTGTGGGTGTTAACCTTCTCCTCTTGACTGTTTAGCACAATCTTGGGTGGAGAGAGCTTTGCTTCCATTTTGGCTATGTAAGTGCATCTCTCACAGGTTGTAGTGTTGGGTGGTAGGAGGAGAGGGTTGTCTGTGTACATGAGGCAATTGCTGCATTGCCCCAGTATGCCCAGATTCACCAGGTGAACAGGAGAAATCACCGAAAGCTGACCCTTGAACATGCCGGGTTTGGGGCTTTTTTTTTCTTTGTAAAGTACAGGAGCTGTTTCCTTAGCAAGGTACTTTGCAATTATAGGCTGTTTAGTGCCTACTATTAATTTCTCCTTATTAACAAGGAGAGTCCAGTGTTTGTATGAGTTTAAGGCTTCCTAGTGCCTTCCAGCAGGTATTAGAGAAAGTGCCAGTCACAGGGATGCTTAAAGGTAAGATTGAAAAGAATGCACTCTGCAGTGTGCACTACAGAAGTTAGATGTGAAAGTAGGTAACTTGAGTTTTACCTATTTAAAAAGTTAAGGTTTAGTGGAGAGTTACTATTTTTAAAACAGCAAGATGGATTGAAAGGGGTGGTCACTTTTGTAATTTGGTACTATGAAATACTGTAGGATGGCCAATAAATTTAAATAATTGAAGGGGTGGGATTTCAAAAATGATGATTTTGTGATTACTCACATAAGCCAGTGAAAGTAGAGAGAAATGAGATATATGGTCAGATTAACATAAGAGGCGGGCAACTAGAAAGACAGTGGTATTTAACAAGAGGCTAGTTGCCCGCCTCTTATGATAATCTGACCATATATCTCATTTCTCTCTACTTTCACTGGCTTATGTGAGTAATCACAAAATCATCATTTTTGAAATCCCACCCCTTCAGTTATTTAAATTTATTGGCCATCCTACAGGAGGGCGGGAAAAAATTCTGCCTGACTCAGAACAGAGAGAGCTGTGGTCTCTTTTGAAGTTTTAATATGCTGTTAAAACAGAATGCAAGCAAAACACAAGGTAAAGAAAACAAACTACAGTATTCAAAATATAGAAAGGCAATACAGTAATACAAAAAATATAAGCAAACTAACCTTTCCTTTACAGCAAAGTGTAGCAGAGTCTGGATGAGCCTTTCTGGTTAAGTCCCCTAAACTATCAAAAAAGACTGAGAATGATATCTCTTTACTTGGTTTCTTACAGACTCCTGAGGGGAGAGCTATGCCTTGTCTTCTGGGCTACTAACGACCTAGTGGTCATTGATATTTATTATCTCCACAAATCAAACAGATGAACAAATACCAGAAACAGGGATCTGAATCTTCTCCAGCAAATAAATTAAAACACTGTGGAGAGACAAGTTCATTACACAGCACCTCCCCCACCTCTGGAACAGACTTCCACTGTGAATTAGGCAGTGATGCATTATCTTCACTCAAATGGGAACTGATTGATTGCATGGTTATTTACAAATGCGAACTGACTGATTGTATGGATATTTACAAATTCACCGCTTGTTTGACTGGCCTGGCCCTCCTGGAAAAGGGACATACAGGGCGAGTACTGAAAGCATTAATGATCATATGATGCAGTTGTCATATAATTCCTATGAACCTACAGCTTAAATGAATTTTCATTTGATTTATGTTTTGTTTTTGTGACAGTTTAATTTAGGTGTCTGACTATTCTGGTGTCTTAACTGTGGCTGCAGTTCTAGTTCTGTGTTTTAGGACTTGTAGTTTTGACTGTGTGGAGTGGGATGGAGATTAGTTTAGCTGTGTGAACATGATGTTAGCATATCTAAGTAAAAGGGTGTGTGGGCTGCAACAGTATTCTTTTATACTATTGAATTTTTTCAGTGAAGGTGTATTTTACTAAAAGTTTGTAAGTTTTGCTAGTTTACTTCCTGTTGCAGGGATTCAGCAGCGTGGGCTTCAGTGCTATGACATAAATCTGATCTTTCCATTCTACATGCCTGTTACACCCAGTGACTATTTTTATACGGAGGATAAAACACACCAATGGTAAAGATATCCACTGTCACTGGTATGCAACAAATACAGAGAATTTTGATGTTGGTCATACATCTGACAGCATTTGCTCTTATATAACATGGATAAAGATGTCTATTAGGTAATGGCATATTAACGGCTGCAAAACTAGGATGTTTGATGTGCCTCGTCAGTCATTCACATTACTCTGCATGACATCCTGAAAACGAAGTAATGCACAGCACTGCTTACATCCCAGATACTTGGGGTTTCTTAGCATGAACTTCCATCTGCTTGGCACAAGCTGTTTCATGTTTTCTCCAGTGAAATTAGAAGTGCCCTCTTTATGCTTTACCATACGCTTTCATCAGGTATGTATCATGGCCCCATTTAACAACCCACCTGTCAAAACCTGACTGGAGCTGCCATGCACTTTGCACTGTATGTACAACATGTAAAAAAAAATATATATATATATATATATATATATATATATCAAATTACACCTCTACAGAATGCGATATACAAGTAAAGTACACAGTTCATTACATGCTGGAATGCATACATAAGCAGCATAATTCATTAAGTTTTAGACTTCATTGCTCATAAACACATACCAGCATTTGTCTGCATCTCATTTAGAACCATGTGATGTACGAATGGAATACCATTCAGTAATACCTTTGAGGGAAGCCCTGGTGTGTGTGTGTTGCCTACACTGACTAGCACTCTAATATTTGTTTACTGTGTAAGAAACTTGTGTGTTACAACATAGTTTCATAAGAGGTCACTAGGCTAGTGGCTCTAGAGCCCTTACAAGCTTAGTCATGTTAATCCCAAATTGTCCTGATTGTCCTTATTAAGTGGACGTACTTTGCAGAGCTAGTCTATGGTCAACACCTACTCCCCCGTCCATGAGGGATATGGGTGCCACACCCCCAGGGTGAATTTGCGGTCTCCCATCCATTTGTCTTGGCTGCACTTGAACAGGGTCAGTTAGGAGCTCTGCTTCACGTGAACTGGAAGTTTGATCCACAGGAGCTTCAGTCTCTGTGAGATGTATTTGACTCTCCAGCATGTTCTGTTAATGTCACATGCTAGATTAAGATCCCTACAGCGAGTGACTCTTGTGGAGCATATCCATCAGGGTAATAGGTGTGGAAAACTGTTCTATGACTTGCCTACCAACATTACACAACTGTGGTTTTCCACTTCACCTGCATTAATCCAGGGCTCATTAACTCTGTAGAATTCAGGAATGGGGAAATCTGCCATGCAGCAAGTTGCCATACATGCTGTAGACTAGATATGTTTGGAAGTTAGTGCAGAGGATTAAGACTCTGATTTTAATGAGCTACTTCCTGTAATCAAAGGTACAGGGTTTGATTCCTTCTACCTCGACTTGCCTACTGTGCGACTCTGAGTAAGTTCTTGAACAGACAGTGCTCTCAGGTCACCACTGAAGGGACATTTGTGGTCATGCAGGCTTACACAGTTAAAATTGTACAACCAAATAAATGAATCTTGCCCAACTTCCAGAATCCTACATGGCAATTTGAAATCAGGGAAATGTATGGAAACTGGGACCTGCAAATTCATTTGTCGATTTAAATACTTAAATGCAGATTTAAAATATGGACTACAATCATGTCTAAAAAGTACTTACAGTTTCCTGTCATTTTTGATCAGTGTATGTTTCTACTAGGTACATAAGTCCAGAATAAAATACAGTTGTATTAGAACTTAACAATAACAGTAAATGTTTAAACAGATCACGGTTGCAGTAATGCTGACAAATGAGCTGCATCTTGCCACAGATACTGTATGTCCTTGCCAATATGTCAAAGCTTAAGCACTCTTTCCCCATGCTGCATACATCCAACCTTAAAACTAGGTGTCAGAACTGTGTGGTACATAAGGGATGTATGGGTGCTAAAATCCTCAGAGCTTTCCTGCCCCAGTAAGTTTCTGAGGCACAAGGAAAAGAGGGTAATGATAGGCAAAAAGAAGGTTCCACCTTGGCCAAAAAAAGAAAAAAAATGGGAACGTTGGGCGGGTGCATGTACTGCAACAGCGATCTATTTGCACATCTGCTGTAATTTCTTACACATTGTACCGTGTTCATCATTAGATCACTGTTCCAGTAAAGCTAATCAATGGGATGATTCCCAAAGCTTTTATGTAGACAGGGAGGAAACGATCTGGAGTCCAGTAACCCTTGGAGAAGCATTTTTGTAAATCCAATTCTGGCTCTGGAAAAAGCATCAGTTTTGTAATGTTTTTAAAAATGTGAATGGAATACCAAGTGGCTGCCTCTGAAATGGAGTTTGGAATCTAATCGTGTGAAAAAGGACCCTGAGGAGGATACAGTTCTTGTAGAATGAGCTTAGCTGGTGCATAAGAGAGGTTTAACATGAAACAAATACCAAAAGGAGATGGCAAGGAACATATAAAAAATACTAGACAAGCAATCACTAGGACGATAACAGACGTCCACTGAAGTCTGTATACTTATTGAATAATTCTCAAAACTCAAGTGTCTATTGTGATCATATTTCAAAGTCGAAGACCAACAAAGTTTATTTGGAAGACTAGAAGAGAGAAGGAAGTGGTGTGTGTGTGTGCGTGGGGGGGGGGGGGGTATCGGACCATGAAAAGAAAGAGCTGTTAATCACCCTGCATAATTTTCCCACTTTCTTCTATTTTTTTTTTAAATGCAGCTGCAGAAGGCAGTCCAAAAAGGAAGCATTTATCTAAAGGTGCATCCAAAAGTTTTGATTTTATATCTTCTAATAGTAATTACAGTACTAAGCCAGGAGTCCTTTCTCAGCACTGAACTAGAGGCAGTACCCTTGAAAGAAGAATCTGCACCATCATATGCAGACTTAACATAATGGCATGCTACCTGTGAGGCATAAGAGAGCATATTCTGCACAGAGTCAGTGTCAAGGATATTGGGCATAAGTTTGTTCGTGTTCTCAAAAATAGATAAAAGCTATCTTAACATGCATGTCTGATAGTTAACAGCAGAAAAGCTAAAGTATTTATTTATTTGACAATTGTTGACCAGGTTAGTCCAACTGGGCAAATGCCCTTTTTCAGTGGAGATCAGAGGAGAAAAGCTCCAATTGTTATATACATAATAAAAGATGAAGTATAACAAAAACCACAATACATTTACATTCTAACCTTAGCTAACATATAACACTAACAATTATAAAGTATGAAGTACAACTGTTCAAGAGTTTATAAAGGATAAAGTACAATGCTAATCATACAACAATTGCACCCTAAGCATAAAACATTATACAAAACTTACAGATTTAAAACATGAAGTTAGAACACTATAAAATATAACATCACAGTGGGGCCATAGACCTCTTATTGTAAAAGTGCAGACACTGAAATAAAGTAAGATTAAGGAGCGGTTAGTTGCAGTGGAGGAAAATGTAGTTTAAGCAGGGTACGTGCAAGAGCAAGTCCAGAAGTTTAATAGGTGGTCTATTAATGTCTTTTGGAAAAAGAAAGTGTTGGGAATTATTGCAACATATATGGGCTGTTTGTTCCATGCACTGGCAACTGAGTAGTTGTAGAGAAGTTTGCCAATGTTTTTTTTTTGGTTTGTAAATCTCCAGGAGGTGTTAGTCAGAGCTATGGAGTGTGCGATTAGGAGTGTAGAGAGAGACAGATTTAGTTGTGAGAGTACTGGACAGGAGTTGGGTTGGTTTAGGATAGACTGATCAGGTGTAGCTGAGGCAGAAGAAGTTGATGGAGTTCTAGCCACTGAAGGTTTTTAAGAGATGGCCAATGATGTGAGCAGCAGGGTTGATTTGAAGCAAATCTAGTAATTTTGTTATAGGTGAGATCTAGCTTAGTCAAGATATTAGTTTGTAGGTTAGTAAGAATAGGGACTGCATATAACAGAGTTGGTAGTAGACAGGCATGTGCAAGGGAGATTTTATATTCATTTGTAAGGAATTTTTTATTTCTATAGAGCAGGCCGTGTTTCTTGATGCGTCTTTTTAATGCAGTGTTGCATGTGAATATCAAATTTTAGTTGGTTGTCCATTATGATGCCTAGTAGTTTAGTATGGGGTTCGACTTTGATAATTGTGTTGTTGAAGGAAGAGATGGCGAAAGTAGCTTTGAGGTGTTGGAGAGATTTAAGGAGGAAGAGTAGAAGTTTGGTTTTGTTAGGATTCAGAAGGAGCTGGTTGGAGAAGTTTCGACTGAGTGGAGAGATTCCTGAGTAAGGGTGAAGAGGTGAGACAGACCATCAGAGGAGGAAATTACTTAGAGTCATCAGCGTACTGTATTAATGAGGAGTGAGGGCAGGAATTGTAGAAGTTGTTAGTGAAAATGTTGAATAGTAGGGGTCTAAGAATAGAACCGTGGGGAACCCCGGTGTGGACTGGTAGAAATGGGGAGGTTGCAGAGAACCATTTTACAGACTGCAGTTTGAGAGGTAGCTAGCAAACCAGAAAACAGAGTTGGAGATTAAAGTTAGAAAGTTTCGATAGAAGATTGTTGTGGGAGACAGTGTCAAATGCGTTTGAGTGGTCAAGGAAAAGACAAGAGATGACTTTATTGTTGTCTCAAGATTTGGAGATAGCCTGTGTGAAAGATACTAGTGCTGTGGAGGTACTGTGGTAGGGGAGAAAGTAATGCTGGGTACGGGTTAGGTGATTTTCTTGTAGAAGATGATCTAGGAACTGATTATGAATGCATTTCTCAAGTATTTTAGCTAGAGGAGACAGAATAGAAATAGGCCTGAAGCTGGAGGGGTCAGCGGAGTTCCCTCCTTTATGTAAGGGTATAACAGAATTTCTTCCAAACTTCAGGGGCAATGTTTTCTTGGATAGATCTAATGATTAGTAAGGAGATGGGATAAGCTATGGATTGTGCAGCAATTTTAAGGAAATGAGATGATACGTTAGCAAAGTGGAGCATGTCTTAAGTTTGCTGAGAAGAGCTCTGATATAAGGTGTGGGCACAGGCTTAAGAGAGAAAGAGGGTTTGTGGGTGGAGGGAGAGGTAGAGGGGTGGGGGCTTGTATCTTGTTTAGTAAGTTTTTGAATGGAGTCAATAAAGGAGTTAAGTGTAGCAGTGTCTAAGGCAAAGCTATTAGGGGAGCGAGATGGAATAGAGGGTCTACCTGGGTGTAGAAGTTTGTTTAATGTACTCCAGAATTTTTTGGGGTTAGAGTGGGGGCTGATTTGTAAGCTTTAGGCAAAAGTTTCCTTTATTATTACTGAATTGCTTTTTTGTTAAATTACAGAGTTCTCTGCAAGATTGAAGCTTGAAAGGGGATCTGTTTATTTTTCCAGGAGTTCCCTCTTTTGTATATGAGTGAACAAATTTCTTGGGTTATCCAAGGTGCAAAGTTAGATGTAATTCAAATTTTCCTGACTGGGGCTAGAGAGTTTAGGAATATGCTGTTAAATTTTAAAATGTCATCTTTTAGGGTGAGGTCACAGAGGAAGGATCAGTTGATGGATGATAGCAAACAGTTGAAGGTGTCTTAGCTTAAGTTAAAAAGTTTGACAGTCTTTGTATTTATACAATTTATTAAACTGGAGGGAGTGTCTTTGAATATGGTTAGAAAGGTGGTCACTTACTGTATCAGGCAGAGTGGTGGGGTTGTGATAAAGGTCAGGGTCGAAGGTGAGGATCCAGTCAAGTGTAGAGCTGGTCTTAGTATGTTTATTCAGATGAGTGAAAGTGATTCGTTGGGAAAAGCCAAAGAGGTTTATACTGGCACTAGGAGAGAGAGTATTTAGAAAATTCCTATCAATGTTAACATCAACGATTATAATAGTTTTGTAGGAGATAGTTTGCGATATCCAGGAAAGCAAGTGTTTGAGGACTGGGATGTTGTTTCCTGGAGGAATATAGATGGAAACGATAGCTATTTTGTATGACTGCTCAGTTTGCTAAAAGGACTTCAGCTGGGTGGAAATTAGGTGGAGAGAGTGATAAAGGGTAGGGGGAAGAGTTGTTCTCAGTACAGTATTGCTATACCTCCCCCTATAAGTAGCTGACATATACACTTTCTTACCATTATCGATCCAAGGTTCAACTATCTTTGTCACTTTGGAGAGTACTGGGGAAAACCTTAGGTTGTCATCTGTGCAGTCCACTACAAGGTCAGATGCTGGATTTTTACACAAGTATGTGTGTATCAGGGACTTTGTAATACCTGTAAGGCTTTCTTGGTGCAAGTCGCTATGACTCTGGAGTAAAAGAAGCAGATAGGAAAATGTTTTCGAAAGCTTCAGAACTGGAGAGACAGGCTAGGGCTTGGGAACTTCTACATGTAAGAGATTATATCTATTTTTTTTTAATCAGAGAACAGCTGTTTGTCCTTCCAACTGAAATGCTGCATCATTTTCTGACTAGTTTATCCAAAGGAGAGCTCTTCATGAGGACTTGGTATCTTCAAGTTCAGATTCATATCCAAAGGAGAAGGAAGCCTAGAAGAATAATCCAAGAGGTCAGATTTTCAGTCATAGAAAGGATCCTGTTAAGATGATGTATCCCTTTTTCTTTTTTAGTGACGTAAACAGACAGGAATAAAAAACTGAGGGGATTTAAGAGCTATAATGGCTTTGAACAACCCATCAGAAAACTTCTGCTATTCTTGTCAAGGATTTCTTGAGAAAGGAGGCGCTAAAGAAAAAAGGTGCTTGTGTTTTTTTTTTCTTACTCTTTTTAATGTTTTCTAAGATTATTACATGAATAGGACTCAACCCTGGGCGTACCTCCATCAGACTACCAGAAACATCCTAATGCACTATGATTTAACAAACAATGTCCAGTCCTTCAAAAAACACTATCCCAAGTTCATAGGTAGGTACTAGGCTATTGGCTCTAGGGCCTTACACAAGCCTAGCCAAAAGGTACCCTGGCTTTCGCCACCCAAGAAAATTATTTTCTTGTGCCACTGTTGAGCAGAGCCACAGAAGTGATCCCCGGAGTGAATTTCCTATCTCCTATCCAATCATCAAGATTTTCCTTGAAGAGTGCTAATGAGGAGCTTTGTTTGATATAGATAGGTAGTTTGTTCCAGAGTATGGGAAGTCTCTGGGACAGGAATCTATCCCTCCAGCATGTTCTATCCCTCCAGCATGTTCTGTTTATTGTGGTGACAAGGTTTAGGTCCCTAGAGCATGTAGCTCGGAGGGATTGGGATTTATTTAAGTGGAGCATGTCCAAAAGCTCTGGGTTTGACATAGCTTTGTGTGTTAGGCAGAGATCGCCTCTGAGTAGGCGATATGCGACGGAGTAAAGCTGCAGTTTTTTGAGACAGTCTGCGTAGGGCATCTGTTTGAGGCCAGTAATTCTCTTTGTGAGGTATTTCTGCGGCCTTTCCAGTTGTTGTAGATGTCTTGTGAGGTACATACCAAAAGGGGAATTGTACTCTATAATGGGTCTAATGAGTGACGAGTAGAGGGAAACAGTGACCTCTTTTTTCCTGGATGAGAAACCTTTCGTGATGAGGTGTGCAACGGAGAAGGATTTCCTGACTACTGTGGCGATGTGATTATCAAAGGAGAGACTACTGTCCACCTGTGTCCCAAGGTCTCTTATCACACTTTCGGTGTTAAGTAGACTACCACCTATGTGGTAGTTCATGGGTACAGAGTTTTTACCAAAAGGGATGACAATGCACTTTTTGGCATTGAGCTTGAGGCACCAGGCATCTGTCTCAGCGAGGCCCTTTTGTAGGATGTCCACATCTTTTGGAGTTTTGATTATGGCTCCTAGTTTGCAGTCATCTGCGAACTTTGTTAGCCAAAGACCTTATGTGTTTGGTATCTACTTCTCTGAAGTACAGGCTAACAGGAGAGGACCCATGACTGAACCCTGTGGTACTCCACTTGTCACTGGTCTGAAGTAGGATTTGTAGTCTGCTACTTTCACAGTGTGGGTTCTGTCAGTGAGCCAGTTGGCAATTCATCTTGTGACATAGGGATTAATACCTAGTTTAGTGAGTTTATCTATAATTCCAGAGTGGGGGATGGTGTTGAAAGCCTTGGCGAGATCAAGATAGGCTGTGTGAACCACCTTACCCTCATCTACGGCTTTGGTGACCGCTTCAAAGAAGTCTATCAGGTTTAGGAGACATGATCTGCCTTTTACAAACCTGAACTGGGTGGGGTCCAGAGTTTGGAGATTACAAATGTCATTGTTTATAAGTTCCATGATGATACGTTCCATAGCCTTGCAGACCAGGCTCGTCAGGCTAATGGGGCGGTAGTTTCCGGGGTCTGTGGTGGCTCCTCCTTTGTGGAGTGGGATAACCATCGCTTTGCACCATTCAATAGGCACATAGCCTGAGGTAATGCTATGACTGAACATGGTACTTGGGTGGGGTGCCAGTTCCTTCTGTAGTTCATGTAGAACGCAGCCTGGGATGTTGTCAGGTCCCATGGATGCTGTGTTCTTGGCTTTGGAGAGTGTTTTTTACCTGAGAAGCCATGATTACAGGAAATTTGCATTCTTCCGGTATAGAGATGGGCCCTTTAGGGAATGAGAGGGGGGGTAAAGTTAGCACTGAACCCATCTGCCAGGATATTGGCAATATCAGTTAGTTCTGTATATTTAGTGCCATTGTGCTGTAACTCAGAGCAGATCTGAGTGTTGCCACTGAGATTCCTGACATAGCTATCGAACGCTTTGTGGTTGTCTTTACAGTCAGTGGTGATTTTGTTTTCGTAACTAGCTTTGGAGGATTTTATGAGGGATCTCCGCTTCTTACTGAGGCTGACCAGGGAGTTCCTCCAATCATGGGATTTTACTCTTTTTTTGCAACAGTTTCTTTCTTCTGTTGTAAAGTTTGTTTATGACAGGGGACCACCAGATTGGCTTCCTTTTTTTGGAGGATACCATCTTGGTTCTGTTAGGGATTGCACGATCCATGCACTCATGTAAGTGCTTATAAAGTGCATTTGTGTAGGATTCAGCAGTCATACCTCTATTGTCCGTCAGCATGGGTGTCGTGAAGTTTGCCATTTCTGTCATAAGAGGCATGAAGTTGGCTTTGGAGAAATTTTTTATGGTGGTTTCCCTAATGGGGGGTGGGGGAGGGATGTGGATGTCTAGGGTGATTAGCTTGTGGTCGGATCTGACCAATGAGGAATTGAACTCTGGTGTGGAGCACTGGTTGCCCATGTTGGTAATAACCAGGTCTAGGATATTGCTGCCCCTGGTGGGGGTGTGGATAAGTTGATCCAAGGCATTGGAATTTATGAATTCCAGAAAACGTTGAGCACAAGACTTGGTACATGCGTAGTTTTCCCAGTTAATGGTGGGGTAGTTGAAATTCTCCTCCTTCAAGACCTTAGCGGCCATCTGATTGACTGGATGGGCATGCCTGTAGAGTGTTCAGTGTTGGCCTCCAACAAGGTCATGAAAGACGGAACAGACCCAGGGACTGGACACTTTAAAGGCTTCTCAACCGAATGAACAGGATCATCTGACTCTGACCTAGAGAAGGAAGCTTAAGTGGCAACATTTTCCTTCAGTTTCTTAGTTTTCTTTTTTCAGTGAACGCTGATGCTCAAGATGGGAAGGCTGGGGGACAAGCAGGTGAAACAAGAGCCTTCAGTTGTTTATTCTCTAGGTAAATGTTTAGAAAAGAGACAAATGAAAGCCTGACAAAATGGTACAGTCACCAATGTTATGCTCAGGCACTAAGCAAAAAAAGGCCCTGTGTCTGTGTATGAATTTGTCCAGCAAAAAAACATCTGTGCCACATTGATGACATTAAAAAAAAACTTCAAAATGAAATATGAAAAAAGAGGAAAGGTCTTAAACTGGGACCTCAGCCTTCACTCACAGTGGCAAAATGGATCCATTCCAACAGCTGACAGACTAAGCTATTGACAATGTTGTTCTTCCTGTACTGGCAAAAAGAAAGTTCTTAGGATTTTAGAGCCTGTACTTTCCTTACATTCCAGCATAGAGCTCTCATGCCTAGGTCTAAGGTTAGACATACAGTTAAGAAGTCTTAACAAGCAACTCCACTCCCTGCAACCGCTCCTCTCCTTGGAGAGTGTAGACATCCATGTAGTAATGGAGACATGGTTTAAAGCCATGGAGGGTACCTCAGAAATGTAAGATTATAATGCCTTTCACACCTTTAGACCAGTTACTTCACAGGAGGGCAATAAACATGGAGGAGTCTCAGTCTATATTAAAACTAACTTCACATCCAGACTAGTTAAAGTTTATGACCCACTGAAACTCATATGTGCAATTTACCATAAACAGAGTCTCATACCATAACCTTCCAACCTATACGGCCCCCTTCATGTCCCAGGAAAAAAGAAGCTATCTCTTACCATAACGTTACATTTGTGTCATCGATCTTCACTTATCCTTAACTGTGGGTTTGGTTCCATATCTCGGAACTGACTCTGCTGTTATTTCAGCTCGCACCTTCCAAAAGCTCTTGAATGTAGTCCTACCCATAATGCTCCTCTCTAGATTACCTCAGATCGCATTTGCATAAAATAGTGACAGACCAGAAAGACTACATCAGAGATTATATCTAAACTGATAATGAAATAATGTAGACTATACGGACAGATCCACTCCACCAAGAAGCCTGAAAAAGCAGCGGGAAGTAGGGTGAGGATGTAAAGAATAAGTGAAGATCGACAACATAGATGGAATGTTATGGTAAGACATAACTTCTTTATCTGATGTTGTCAGTCTTCACTTAATCCTTGACTGTGGGACAGAATCCCCAGCTATCAAATCTTGGAGGTCTCACGGAAGAATATTCCTGAGCACCATCGAACCAAAGGATGCTTGTCCCCTAGAGACCAGATCCAACTTGTAATGAGTAATAAAGGTATGTAGGGATTCCCAAGTAGTCACTGAGCATATGTCATCTACAGACGCTTTGTCATGGAAGACTGGTGAAGTGGCTACTGCTTTCATAGACTGTGCTTTGACAGGTCCTGGCAGCTGTACATTCCTTCTGTTGTAAATCAAGGTTATGCAGATGTTCTTCGTATTTCACTGTTGCACTCATTACATTTGGGTTATCTGCTTGCAGGTAGCCCTCAGTCAGCCTGATTAACAAAGTCTTGGGTCCTGCATCAGTTGCTGTCCCCTCTTCCATGACGTCAGGTCGTCAGGGGTATAAAACATGCAGCCAACACCATTACATCAGTCTTTCTTGCCTTGTGGTGCCCGAAGTAGAAGCAGTTCACAAGTGCCGGTTGGCCGACTCCTGAAATGTTTGTTTTCGAGTTTCAGAACCAAAGTCTTCAACTAAAGCTAAGTACCCCATTGGGGAAACTTTTTCTTGCTCCTTACCGATGTCAGCAAAAGTTAATAACTGCATTACTTGTGGAAAGCAAATACCTCAAAAGATTTTCATTCGTACTATATTCCTTGCCTAGGCCCTGACCACGACGTACCTTGCTGTCGGTTTTGTGCTTTATTTAATCAGCGCACTATCAGTCGTCGGTATATTTTCGCCTCTAAATATTTTGGTTCTCAGTTTAATTATCCAGAAATGATGTCGGTTAGCCATCCGACTACCGGGATTCCGAAAAAACGCAAAGATAAAGACAGAGCCAGGCCGCCGAGGTCCAAAACTGCCGACGACGCTTCTCCTAAGCCAGTCACCAGTTCGCCGGTACTCAGTGAGACGCTTTCGCAGCCCCTGATACCCGCTACTTCTGATTTGCAGGCCTCTACTGAGACCCATTTGGAGTCCGGTATGCCGCAAGATGCTTCAACTATGGAACCTGCGGATGTCTCTACCTTGGATGGGTCCAGAGCCGCTGTGCAGGCACCGGCTTCTGAGGGTGTATTAAGGCCTACTGCCTTGCATATTAAACCAATGCCTCCTTCTTCTCTTAGGCCTAAATCTCGAACCATGCCTAAAAAAACGACGCCCAGGCCACAAGCTCAGGCCTCTATGCCTAAAAAGCAGATGATAAGAATGGCTGAAAATCTAATAACTCTAATCAGGGGTAGCCACCCCCCCCCCCTTTCTAAGAGGCCTAGGATCGAAGTGGTTTATGAATCTTCTGACCAAGATTCTGTTTTTTTCTGATTCTTCTGATGATCTGGATTTGCCCTTATCTACTTATGAGGATTCTGATGCAGAGGACTCAGTTTCCTCTGCTTCCCCTCCAGAGGATTTTTCTTTTGGTGAAACCTTAAACTCTAAGGGAGCATTTCCACTGGGAAAACCAGGATTTTTCTGATTCAAAAAAAGAGGCTTAGGGATTTCTTACTCCTACCTCAGCATAGGCCTTTAGCTATTCCTCCTGTACTAGACATTGTTGATGATGCTTTTTCAGAATCTAGTTTGGCCCCTGATTCCTTGCTCCTGCTCCCAGAAAACCAGACAGATACTACAGGGTCCTTGAGTCATACAAGTTCCTTTTTAAAAATCCTATTGCGGATCCAGGGACTATTTCACAGGGGCCCAAGGGCATTAAGGCTTGTACTGCTAAAAATCCTACCCCTTCTGACAGAGACTCCAGGGCACTGGATAGATGGGGTAAGAAGGTTTACACTTCTGCAACCTTGGCCATTAGGGTTTTAAACTGCCAGTTTCATATGTTAAAGTATCAGCAACATGTTACTGGATTGCTTAAACAGAAAATGATGTTGATTCCTGCTGTGTGGAAAATAAAGAATTACAGGATTTATTGCATTCTGCTGAACAAGTTGGAAAACATACTTTGCAATGTGGATTTGATTCATTAGAGGCCTCTTGCAGGGCTGCTGTTACTGGGTCTGTGCTCAGAAGGCATGCTTGGCTTAAGGAGCAATCTTTGCCTGATCATGTTAAAGCTAAATTGTTGGATGCTCCATTAAATCAGGACCGCCTGTTTGGCAAAAAGGCTGAGGAAGTTCTTAAAAAGATGGAAGATAAAGCTAAATCTATACAAACTGTTAAAGATTTCTTACACGTTCAGTCTCCTAGATTTAGTAGGCACTGGCCCTCTAAGAATTGGTCCTTTCCAGCCCCTTCCAGGTCTTCTCAAGCCAAACCCAGACACAGCAAAAACCCCAGGTTTCAGTCCCAGGGGACACACATGACTAAGCAGTGGGGGCCCTCCACTTCCAAATCTGGGATTAATAAGACTCCCCCCTATGGTAAACTGTCTCAATGACTTCCTTTTAAAATTTCCAAGCACTTATCAACTGACTGCACCTTTGGGGTGAAAGATTGCTCTTCATGCAAAGAATTGTGAACTCATTACCCAGGATAAATGGGTTTTAAATATAGTGTCCCAGGGATACAGATTTCACTTCCACACATTGCCAACACCAAGCGGGTGGCCGGACCTACCCCCAAATCAGTGGACAGAGGCCCAAAAATAAGTACTTTCTCTCTAAGCATGGGGGCTATTCAGCTGGTACCAGAAGAGGAAAAGGGACAAGGTTTCTAGTCAAGACTTTTCCTGATACCCAGAAAAGACAATTCATGACGTCCTATCCTGGACCTGTCTACTCTAAACACCTTTTTGGAGACTCCAAAATTCAAGATGCTGACTCTTCACCAATTACTTCCTATGCTAGGCAAAGATGCCTGGTTGGCAACACTAGATTTAAAAGAAGCATACCTGCACATCCCAAACAGGGAATCTTGCAGAAGATACCTACGCTTCTAAGC
The DNA here is from genome assembly GCF_019279795.1 of Protopterus annectens. NCBI lineage: Eukaryota > Metazoa > Chordata > Ceratodontiformes > Protopteridae > Protopterus > Protopterus annectens. The sequence goes on along the minus strand of NC_056746.1, from coordinate 748,369,764 downwards.
AGGCTACACGCACTGTCAGTTCTCTGCACTGCCCTTTGGCTTATCTACTGTGCCCAGGGTATTCACAAAGTGCCTAGCTCCAGTTATTGCATTTTGCAGGCAAAGAAATATTCAAATATACCCATACCTGGACGATTGTCTAATTCAGGCAGAAAGCCAGGACATACTTTTGAATCATCTGGTCTTCGTACAAAGGGTTCTAACTTGTCTGGGGTACACCATAAATGAAAAGAAATATCACATGGTCAACAAATTATATTCCTGGGAGCAAGCTTGAATACATCTTCCCAGATGGCCTACCTCACGCCAGAGAAACAATCTCATTTGACAACCTACTTCAAACAAGTGGCCACAAAAACCCTACTATCTGGAAGACAAATACTGCATGCCTTGGGATTCATGGCCTCCTGCATTCTTCTAATTCCATATGCAAGACTGCATATGAGGAAACTACAGTGGTATCTAAAAAGCCTATGGTGTCAACATTCTCAGGATCTAGAAGCAATGATTCCTATCATACCTTGCCTACGCCTAGAGTTCCTTTTTTGGGCAGAGGCCTGCCACCAAAACAAGGGACTACCTTTCACATCACCCACTGCCGCCCAAACCCTAACAACAGATGCATCAGGCTTTGCATGGGGGGCTCACCTGGCAGGGAAGTCCATTCAGGGCAAATGAAACCCAAGTCAAATGCACCTGCATATCAATCAAAAAGAAATGTTAGCTGTATAGAATGCTCTGACAGTCTTCAAGGACCACATTCTTCCAGGACAACTAATGGTAAAGACGGACACCACCACTGTTATGTGATACATAAACAAGCAGGGGGGTACACATTCTTACACCCTCTGCAGACTAGCCATGGCATTGTGGAACATAGCCTTGAGCTACCAAGTGCACCTACAAGCTCAATTCCTGCCAGGAAAGTTAAATACACTGGCAGACAGACTAAGCAGAAACCTCATGGACCCACACGAGTGGAAACTGGACCCAAGGATTTTCAATATGTTGACAAGCAAATGGGGGAGCCCAGATATAGACCTGTTTGCCCCTCCCCAGAACTACCAATTGGACACATTTTGCACAAGGACTCCCCACAAACAAGCCTGGAAAGTGGATGCTCTGTCCTTCAGCTGGAAAAACCTATCAGTCTATGCCTTCCCCCTTCTGCCTCTGCTCTCCAGAGTACTACTAAAAATCATACAGGACAAACCAAGGATGATTTTGATTGCTCCAGACCGGCCGCGCCAACACTGGTACCCCCTTCTGCGCAGTGTCACGGTTATCTCCATGGCACTTGCCTCAGACTCTTCCCTGCTGTCTCAGCAGGAGAACCAGATTCTGCACCCTCAGCTTCTAACACTGAACCTTGCAGCCTGGCTAATTACATAATCACTCCTTTATCATCCCTCAGTAAACCTGTGATGGATATCATTTTAGAGGCAAGGAGGCCTAGCACTAGAAAATCCTATGCTGAAAAATGGAAAAGATTCTGTGCCCGGAACCAATCTCAAGGGATGAGCACAGCAGCGCCCAATTTACCTCAGATTTTACAATACTTAACTGAGATGCTTCACAAAGGCCTGTCTTTTTCCTCCATTAAAATCCACGCCTCAGCCATTTCAGCTCACTATAACACAGAACCACCCCTCTTCTCTCATCCACTGCTCAAGCAGTTCCTCAAAGGAGCCAAAAATTTGAGACCACACAGGAGAGCTCCAACCCCAGCCTGGGACCTTAACTTTGTTTTGGAGAAACTCACTCTACTTCCCTTTGAGCCAGCTGCTACTGCAGTCTTAAAATTTCTTTCTTGGAAAACAGCTTTCCTTTTAGCAATCACTTCAGCTAGAAGGTTATCTGAATTACAGGCCCATATGGCAGTGGAGCCTTTCCTCATCTTTCATGCGGACAGGGTGTCCCTCAGAACCAATCTATCCTTCATGCCCAAGGTGGTATCCAGTGTTGCTCTTAATCAGTCCATTCATAGGTTCATAGGTTCATAGGTTTATACTAGGCTATCTGCCCGAAGGCATTTATAAGCCTAGCCCAAAGTTTTGTGGCTTACACCACCCCTTATATGAAAAAATACTGTACCCATTAGTTTGTTGTGCCTCTGTCCAGCAGTGACACAGAGATGATTCCCGGAGTAAACCTACGATCTCCCATCCACAGGTCAAGATTTCTCTTGAACAGAGCCAGGGAGGTGCTCTGCCTCACATGGACCAGGATTTTATTCCACAGCATAGAGAGTCTCTGAGTGAAAAATCTATCCCTCCAACACGTCCTATTTATATCCGTGCTAAGGTTTAAGTCGCTTGCTCTAGTGGTTTTGGTGGATTTGGATTTTTTGAGGTGGAGCATGTCCATTAATTCCAGGTTGGACATGGCCTTGTATGTCAGGCACATGTCACCTCTGAGCAGACGGTATGCGACTGAATAGAGCTGGAGTTTCTTCAATCTGGCAGCATATGACAGATTTTGGAGTCCCTTTATCCTTTTGGTGAGGAACTTTTGGGGTCTCTCCAATTGCTGCAGATGTCGGGTGAGATACATCCCGAATGGGGCATTGTACTCGATCATTGGTCTGATAAGTGAAGAGTACAGGGGAACAATGACCTCACTAGATCTGGATGTGAATCCCTTCATGATCAGGTGGGCAATGTAGAAGGTCTTTCTAACCACTTTAGCAATGTGACTGTCAAAAGAAAGGCCACTGTCAACCTGGGTCCCCAGGTCCCTGATAACCTCTTCTGTGCTTAGTGGATTGCTACCTATATGGTAGCTTGGGGTTACCTTGTTTTTCCCGAAGGGTATGACTATACATTTTTTGGCGTTTAACTTCAGGCCATGGCTCTGGCACCAGCTATCTGTTTCCGTGAGTACCTTCTGAAGGATATCTGTGTCCGATGCACTTTCCACTATGGCGCCCAGTTTGCAGTCGTCTGCAAACTTTGTCAGCCAAAGTCCTCCCATGTTGGCCTGTACTTCTGAGAAGTAGATGCCGAACAATAGGGGGCCAAGGACCGAGCCCTGTGGGACACCACTTGTGACCGGCTTGGAGTCTGACATAGCGCCAGCAACTCTAACCCTGTGGGTTCTGTCCTTAAGCCAGTTTGAAACCCATCTTGTGACATATGGGTTTACATTTAAGCTGGTAAGTTTTTCTACAATACCCGAGTGGGGTATTGTGTCGAAAGCCTTTGCAAGGTCAAGGTAGGCTGTATGGACTGCCTTTCCCTCATCAATGGCCTTGGTGACTGTTTCGAAGAAGTCAACCAAGTTCAAAAGGCAGGATCTGCCCTTGACGAAGCCAAACTGGGTCGGGTCCAATGTCTGCAAGTCCCCTATATCTTTGTTTATGAGCTCCATTATGATCCTCTCCATAGCTTTGCAGACTAGACTTGTTAAACTTATGGGGCGGTAATTACCAGGGTCCGTAGAGGCACCGCCTTTGTGGAGTGGGACCACAGTTGCCGTACGCCACTCCTTGGGCACGTATCCTGTGGTAAGGCTGAGATTAAACAGCTGCCTTATGTGCGGGTTTAATTCCTCATTTAGCTCGTGTAGCACACAGCCGGGGACACCATCATTTGTTCATTTGCCAACATTCTTTCCCAATTCGCAGAACAAAGGGGAACGGATACTGCATTCCTTAGATGTGCACAAACAACTCAGATTCTACTTGGACAGGACTAAATCTCAAAGAAAATCTGAACAACTGCTGGTAGCATTTGCAGCAGGGGCAGAGGGGAAGGCTATTTCAAAGCAAACCATTTCTAAATGGATAGGCCATTGCATTCATTTCTGCATTAAGCACCATGGAAAACCTATCCCCCATGGGATCAGACCTCACTCCACCAGGGCTGCATCTACCTCTACAGCCTTTCTCAGAGGCATCCCTACCAGGGACATCCTAGAAGCTGCTACCTGGAGTTCTGTACATACTTTCACCAAGCATTACCATTTGACAATTTTCTCTAAATCCAGAGCTGGCTTTGCCACTGCAGTCTTGCAGGGCCTTACAGCTGGTCCTAATGCTATCTAAATTCCTCCTCCCAACCACAGCTTTGGGAATCTACCCAAATGTAATGACTGCAACAGTGAAACACGAAGAACATAGTACAGTTGTGTACACTTACAATAAATGTAGATGTTCGAGTGTATTCACTGTTGCAGTCCTCGTCCCTCCCTCCAGCCCCCTAACTTCTTTTGGCTATACCTCTACTTTCCTTTACGATGCTTAAAAGCCTTTTTGGTGTATTTGCTTTTTTGTTGGAGGTATATCATTGTACTTTTATATTTAATTGCTCCCCATTAGGGGGGCACCTGACATCTGGGGCAAGAAAAACTGACGTAACGGCGTCGGCTGCATTTTTTATACCCCAGAAGACCAGATGTCATGGAAGAAGGGACAGCAACCGACGCAGGACCCAAGACTTTGTTAATCAGGCTAATGAATGCAACAGTGAATACACTCGAAAATCTACATTTACAGTAACTGTACACAACTGTACTTTCTTGAGCCATTTAGCCAGAGTAACTTTAGAAAATGGTTTGCCCATAGCAGTGGAAGAAAAAGAGACAAACAGTTGATCACACTTTGAGTTCCTTTGTTTTGTGGAGGTAAAAATGTAATTTTCTGTAAACATCTAACAAGTGTAGACTACATTCCCCTTTGTTTGAAAATTTGGGAAAAAATACTGGAAGCTGTATAGCCTGATTAATATTAGTGTCAGATACTACTTTTGGTAAAAAGAAGGATTTCTTTGCAAAGACACCCTATCCTTGTGAAAAGTTAGGTAAAGAGGCTTACAAGATCAGGCCTGCAAGTCAGACATTCTTCTAGATAAACAGCAATCAAAAATAAAGTCATCCAGGAGAAATACTTGAAATCTCAGTTTGTGGATAGTTCAAATGAGTGGTTAATAAGAAACTGTAGCACCAGATTCAAGTCCCAAGGAGAAGTCAGATCCTTGTATGGAGGTCTCAGCAACAAGGTACCTTTCAAAAAGGCTTTACAAAGTTTGTGTGTCATTAGCGGTGTACCATTCAGACCATTATGAAAATCCGAAATTGCAGCTAGATGGACCCGTACAGTTGAAGAGGATGCTAAAAATTTAAGATCTTATGAAATGGTGCAGAATATGGGTTGAGACTGATGTCTGTAGCCCATTTTTGAAAATTTGTACCACTTACTGCTGTGTAACGGTCTAGTCGAATGTTCAGTGACTCCCTCAGAGGGGGGATCAGGGCAAAGTAGCTGCTGTACTTATTGTTCAGGGGGGATGCAAAGAGATCACAGTAGGGCTGGCCCTACTGATAGAATATCCCTTCCACCACCAATGGGTTGCGAGGCCACTCGTGAGGCTTCAGGATGCTCCTTCTCAGTTTGTCTGCAAGCACGATGGAGGTCCCTGGAATGTCCACTGCAATTAGAAAGTGGTCAGTTGAAATTGCCCAATGTCACACCTTGACAGATTTGCAACAAAGAGGGTAAGATCTGGTTCCCCCTTGCCTGTTGATGTACCAAACCACTGACGTGTCTGTTTGGATTGCAATCGTTCCTGAAGGGAGGGTTTCTTGAAATGCTTGCAACACTAAAAGCACTGCCTTCATTTTAGAACGCTAATGTCCAAACTGGCCTCCAATTAGGACCAGGTGCCTTGGACTGTCTTTTCCAGATAATGAACCCCCCAACCCTATCCGTGATGCGTCTGTTGTTACTATAGCTTGGGGTTGGTGGAGGGACAAATGGACAGCCCAACAGGATGTCACTGGAATGGAGCCACCAACTCAGGTCCTGTTTGCATAAACTGGTGATTCAAATTTGATGCAACATTGATTATGTTAGTAATGACCATTGTGATGCCAAAAGCCATTGAAGAATTCACATATGAAACCTCTAAAGAGGATCTAAAGTAATGGTGGCTGCCATAGATCCTAGAGTTTGTAAGACCAGTCTCATAGTCACTGTTTTGATGTGGATAATCTGGTTGACTTGTGATTTTATCCTCTGAAGTCTTTCCTGAGGTAGAAATGCGATAAAGGCAGTTGTATCCATTGCTGCCACTATGAACTCCAAATGCTTTGTTGGCTCTAGATGAGATTTTTAATAGTTTACAGTAATCCCCAGGGAAGAACAGGTTGGAAGGATGTAGTCCCTCACTTGCAGAAGTAGATGCCTGGTGGTTGTGGTAAAGAGCCTGTTGTCTATGTACGGACACACCAAGAATCCGTGTAGTTGTAAGTGAGCTGTAACCACTGCCATGCATTTGGTGAACACCCTGAGGGCTGTGGTGAGACCAAAGGGCATGGCTCTGAACAGATAATGACTGGCTCCCAGCCGGAAGTGCAGAAACTTTCTGCAGCATTTGTCCATCTTTATGTGACAATACGCATCCTGATGATGAAATGAGCACATCCAGTCATCTTTCCCTATAAATGGGAGGATAGACTGAACTGTGACCATCTGGAACTCAGTATGATGCACTGATTTGTTCAAGACGCTGAGGTCCAAAGTTGGTCTCCAGTCCCCAGTTTTATTTGGCACTAAAAAGAATCTTGAGTAAACCCCGGATCCGATTTGGTCTGGTGGTATTGTTTTAATGGCTATTTTGTTGAACAGTTTTTGAATTTCTAGTACTGTCACATCCCTGTGACTGGGTGGAACATCCAGGATTCTCTTGGGTCATTTGGGTTGTTTCGAGAAGGGAATATTGTAAACTCTAGTTATGACTCTCTGCACCCAATTGTCTGTTGTTATCGTTAGCCAGGCAGGTAGGTGCAGGGAAAGTTGAACCCAGACTGCCTCAGAGGAAGGCAATCAGGCCTCCATTCAGAGGTGCTGACCGGAATTACCAGGTAGAATCCCTGGAACCCTGACTTTGCAGGCCACCTCTGCCTCTAGCACATCGTTTTCCATTATAACTCCCCCCTCTGCCCTAGGGGGAATCAGTACCATGCGAGTCTTGGAAAGGCCACTGGGACTTTTTGAACCGCAGTCTTCCACTCCTCTGGCTCTTGGAATAGGGTCACTGAGGAGTGGAAGAGTGTACGCTCCAAGGCAGAAAGCGTCTTTCCATCCTTCTCACATCTGGCAAGGGTCTCTAACTTTTGGGCCTAAAAAGGATGTTCCATCAATGGAAGCATTTACAGAAGAAGACAAACTGCTCCACAAACTCGCATAAGTGCATCCAGGCATGTCTTCTAATTGCTACGCTGGAACCCGCTGCCCTAGTCGTCCCTTCAGCTGCATGCACAATGAGTTTCATGGACGAGCTGCATACTGAATCAAGGGTAGCCAGCTGGGAAGTTACTTTAGCCTGAACCCCTTCAGCTATGGATCCTGTCAAAGTGTCTGACAGCTCCGTTTTCAGGCCTCTCTGAAGCCTGGTAAAATGTACCATAAAGTTCAAGAACCTAAATGCAAAGGTTAATGAAGGATATACAGGCTTCCTGAATCTATCCATCATCCTAGACTCCTTATTAAGAGTATGGATAGTAGGATTCTCATTAGCAAGCTCCTTTTTGGTGGCTGTTGCAATCACCATGGTATCTACTGGTACCTCTTTAGCTCAATGCTGTTGGTCTGCAGGACCTGACATTATACGGTCTGGTCTCTTGGGAATGGGTTCGATGTAGTCAGGAATCTTCCAAGCCTTCTGGGCAATTAGTTTAATCAGATCGTCAGCAGGGGGAGATATCCGAGCAGTAGATGGCTGGGCACAGAAAGCCTCTAGGTATACCGACTCCTCTGAGGAAGGTTGTTGGGAAGTCCAACCACCCCTCTGTTTAAGGATCTCCAGGATGTCACCAAATGAGACACTGCCAGTGGGTGACTTTGGGGAACCTTCCCCTTCATCAAAGTCAGTATCTCCTGTGTAAGACTCTTCAGGGGAGTCTAAGTGCTTCCTTTTGCACTTTCTCTTCCGGGGCATCTCCTCGGTAGGACTGGCCAGCGAGGTGTCAGAAGAAGACAACCACCACGGTTGAATCCTGAAGTTCCTGTGCCTGCTGTCTCGAGTCAGAGGTTGGTGGCAGCTCTGGGCAAGGGGAAAGACAAGGGTGCTGTTCCGTTAAAACAGGAATCGACTGGGAACCTGTAGTGGACAAGGCCCACTTCGTGGCCTGGAAGGCAGGTCCTCCCTGTAGAGGAATAGGAACCTGTAATCAAATTAAACTCCTTCGAAAACTATGGTCTCACCACGCACCGAGGCAAAGCCAGAGTTGAACTTATGTGTGCAGAAGCCCCAAGAAGCATGGATGGCTCCAACAATGTCTGTGTTGAACCACGCTCCCCAGAACAGACAACAATGCTCTGACCAAAGCCATGACAGATGGCACAATCCTCCTGAAGATGGACCGGGCCCAAGCAATACACACCCATGTCATGTCCATCCGAATTTGGAAGCTTACGGTCATACTTCTGGTATCTCTTAAAGCTAGATGTGCCTTTGGACTTTTCAGCCATATCAGAAAAAATTTCACTCACACAACTGGAAAAAGGGAGAGAGAAACAGACAGTTTTTTTTTTTTTTTTTTTTTTACACTATAGAGGAAGAACATACCAACAGTGGTACTAAAGGGTTACCATAACTGTAAAAGGAGAATAGGGAAACAGGTACCAACAATGGTACGGGAGATCATCATAATGGTAAGAGGATGGGAAAGAGAAAATGCACCAAAAAGCAAATAAAAGAGGAGCTGAGTAAAGAATAAGGTTTGTTAAGAAGAAGCTGACAGAAGGACTCAAAAAAGGGAGTAAATAAGACTTACAATCATAAGAAATTGCTAGCTCAAGAACTGACAGAAGGGAAACACATCTGTTCACTTAAAGTGGCAAACACGATCTGAGGTAATCTACAGAGAAGCATTATGGGTAGGGCTACACTCAAGAGTTTTTGGACGGTGCGAGATGGAATAATGGCAGAGTAGGTTCCAAGATACAGAACCAAACCCACAGTCAAGGATTAAGTGCAAATTGACAACATCAGATCTCATACCAACTATCTCAACATACCAGAGCTCCTCACTGTTGAACCCAATACAATATTCATGGGGGATCTCAACTACCTCTTTATAGATTAGGAATCCTACACCACTTCTAGTTCACAAGCCCTGCAATTCCCAAACTTTGTTAATACCAACATCCTGGAAAAGCTGGTCCATTCTCCTACCAGAGGTACAAACATCCTCGACCTTGTACTCACAAATATGGGATGCCAAGGTTCCTCACCCACTGTAGTTTTCTCTCCTCAGATCTGATCATAAGGCAGAATTACTTGAAATAAAAATTAAATCTGAGGCTGCAGCAAAGCCAAAAACCTTTAGGAACTATTCTAAGGCTAACCTCTCTCTACCAAGCAACACCTTGGCTAAATTCCAAGAGGCCTCAAACCCAGTAAAAACCATAGCAGTCGCCTTATATTATTTACGCTTAATATGTCCTTTTTGCCGTTATTATACTTGTTTTGCTTGTTTAATCTCTTTTCTTTCCCATTGTACTTTTCCTGTGCTCGTTCTACTCCAAACATGCCCATTTTCCCTCAAAGACACTCATTTTACTTTAAACATACTTGTTTTGCTTTTCTGGTAATCATTTCATCAAATATCTTAATCTTAAACATATCGCTTTAATTAATAAACCTTTTGTGCCTCCTGCTTGTTTAATAATGCAGTTTGTGCCCTTGTAATGCTCACTTTATTTTTATTATCAAATAAGCTGTTTATGCAAATTTTCATTGCCTTTGGTTCTTTTCTGGCTCTTTTTCGTGCTCATTTTTCTTAATTTACCTTCACTGTTATCTCTGCATCTCATGGCTCCAAATATCAAACTCTGGAATCCCGGTTCTAACACCATGTCGCTCGTCTAGTCAGGATACAATAGACAAGTCTTTGTGGGTTCTGTTCAAGCAGCTTTATTATGTACAAACACTTCATGATAGAAGCTTACTGACTTTAACTTTGGTAACTTGTATACAAACTAGCTATTGCATTCATACATGTTCAATCTCTAGCTGCACTTTCAAAATGGTACTGGGTATAGCATGTGTCTGCTACTTACATGTGCACATTCAGTCTTTGGTATGCTTATTAAAGATGCAGCACAAGCACTCTGCTCTACAGTCATACATACTACAAGCCCCTGATCAATCCAAACAGGCAGCTAAGAGGGTTAATACTTCAAAGGCTAAATTTGAAGAAAAATTATCTTCTCAGGCAAAGGACAGCCAGCTATCTCCATAACCTCAGGGGAAATGCAAAACAATGCTCAGAACATATTGTAAATGTCATTACCCACACTTAACCAGGGGCCACTCTCAATCTTTTGGCTGATAGGCTCAGATCAAATTTCTCTCCCCACTCCCCCTCCCCCCACCAGTAGTCTAAAGGAAATACCGCAACCCACAATCCCCCCAACCACTACTATGGAACAGGCCATCAATGCATGTTCGGAGGCCAAAAACACTGCATTGATGGGCCCCAATAACATCCCAGGACGTTTAATAAATAGCATGAAACATGACCTCTCTGGTCCACTTGAATCACTTTTCAACTGAAGCTTTCAGTCAGGTTTTGGGCCCAAGTAATTGAAGATGGCTACAGCCATTCCTTTGCACAAAGAAGGTCTAACCACTGATCAGAGTAACTACAGGCCCATAAGTCTTATCAGCCTCATATGTAAACCATGGAATGAATCATCATGGACGTGATAAATGATGACATAGGTAACCTGTAAATGCTGGACCCATCACAGTTCGGTTTTGTCAAAGAAAGACAATGTCTATTAAATCTGGTGGACTTTTTTGAGATGGTCACCAAAGCACTGGTTGAAGATAAGGCATTGCACACAGCTTAGATCGTCCTGGCCAAGGCTTTTGATACAATAACACACTCAGACATTACAGACAAGCTTGCTAATTTAGGTATAAACCCTTTTATCACCTGCTGGAGAGCTAACTGGCTCACTGACAGGACCCAGCAGGTCCACACAGGTGAGGCCACCTCCATCAAGAGGCCAGTCACTAGCTAAGCCCCTCAGGGCTTGGTACTGGGCATGCTCTTTTTTAGCACCTATTTCTCTGAAATGCAAGCAAATGCTGAAGGTTTACGGCTGATTATGTTTGCGGATGATCGCAAGCTGAAGGTTATCATCGACTACCCTACAGACACTAGCATTCTTCAAGAAGGTCTATTTCTGAACAACAAATGGTGCCAAAGGCATGGTCTTAAACTCAATCCTAAGAAATGCATAATTGCACTATTTGGGAAGTCTACCAACCCGGCTAATTACCACATTGATAATATGCCCCTAAGAGTCGACCCAGTGGTCAGGCATCTGCGTATCCATGCAGACAGTAACCTTACCTTCGACCACCACATGCCAACAATAGTGAGGAAATAATTTTATGTTGTGCAACTTATAAAGAAGGACATGGCATCTAGGTCCATAGAAGTCATTATCCCACGTACTCTGCCCTTATTAGACCAGTCAGAGTACAATTATCCCTTTGGTATGTAGCTGACCAGACATATGCAGCAATTAAGAGTGACCTTAGAAGTTCCTTACAAAAAGAATACAAGGAGTAACAAAACCTACCTTACGCAGAATGCCTTAAAGTCCTTTCCCTCCACTTAGTCTCCTACAGACTGCTGAGTGATGATCTATGCCTGGCTTACAAGGCACCTGCAAACCCCACACTTATGAATCTCCTACATATTCATAAGTCAGAGAACCAGAAATACAAGGTCTAGGGACCTGAATTTTGTCTGTGACTTAAACAGAACATGCTGGAGAGGCAGATATACATCCCAGAGAGTGCCCCTTCTATGGAGCAGGCTTCCCATCCATGTAAAGCTGAGTTTGTCTATTACCAGCTTACGCACAAACTAGACCAGTGGGGTATAGGAAATTTACACCGGGCCTGGCACCCATGTCCCTTATGGGCAGAGGTAGCTTATAAATGCTCAGCCCTCAATGTCCTATTTGGATATAAGGCATCAGTATTCTTTTGCGAAAACTTAACTAAGCTTAGAAATGACATCCCCCCCCCCCCCCCCAGTTGTTAGCCTAGTAACGCTCTATGAATCTATAAACAATTAGTCTAACTTCTGGCATACTGATTGGATGGACAGTTTCCAAAGAAGGACATATCCCATTTCTCAGCATTACTACAAAAATGAACAAATGATGAACATCATAAAAACACTTTTAACAGTATGAATAAATATTTCATTGTCTTGAAGCAGCAATTCCTTTTAGTAACTGTGGAGCTGAACTTCTTGAAGACATTTAACTGTCATGAAGACTGTTTTACATATAATAACAAAACATGTCTGGATTGGTAAAACCCTGGATCTGGATGGCATTTCCACTGGCACAGAGCAGCAGAGTCCTGACTTCAATCCATGTGACTCAAGTTCAACTAACACCCTGGGCAACTGATGAAGATGGCAGTGAAGGACAGGCATGCCCATAACCACAGGAAGGAATGTGGGAAAGATCAGGATGCATGCAACCAACATCCCTCAGACAGGGCTGGTATTGCAATGCTTGTGCTGGTGGCAGGCTTTCAGCTCACTAAGCCTCTGTCTGGTGAATAGAAATGTGCACTCCCAAGGGAAGGTACTGTGAGTTCTCCTGTGATGCAGATTGCTTGTCTCCCCCATGTACGGGCTGTTGTTACAATACACAAATCCTTTCACTGCTGGTAAACCAGTGAAGGCATAAGAAACTCTCAAGGGTGCTTGTATGATGGCGTCTCTGGACAGCTTTTGACCCCCTAGTTAACTGCACTGTACTGGTTTAATTCCTTAGTAGAGAGGGGAAAATGTATAGAATCTGACTGGGAGATGCTTAATGGTCAATAAACAAGGGAGCAAAAAGCGCCTACAGAAAATATTGAGGTGAGTTCCCATTTTCAAAAAGGGGGAGGCTGTACTTCAGCTACAGTGGAATGTCACTCATCAGCATCTCTGGGAATGACTAAGCCAAGGTGCTGGAAAGAAGACCTTTTCCAACAGCTGAGCATCTGACTCCAGAGGTGCAATGCATATTCTGCTCTGGCTGAGCAACAATGGACCAGTTCTTTATCCTTGCATGGATGTTGGAGGGAGTCAAAGGAGTAGGCAAACACTACCTCCATGTGTTTGTGGACCTAGAGAAAGCAACTGACTAAACAACTCAAAATATCTTGAGGAAGCAGCTATAACAGTATTGGACTTGTCTTCCAACACAGAATGAAGTGCTGGACAAACGGAGGATCAGAGAATACAGCTAGATTGAGAGGAGTTGGTTAAGCTAGTCTAGGTACTTAGAGAGGCCCCTTGGATCCTCCTATACAAGGTGTACCAAACACTGTCTTTAAAAGAAGGTCCTGAATGAGACTCAGGGTATGCTAGACAAACTATCTGCCTGTCTGTGAATTCCAGGGGCTCCAGCAAGATGAGCTGAGGACAGTTGGTAGGGATAAGGAAGTGTGACTGGCTTTGTTTACTTTGCTACCACAAAAGCCCTCACCAGGACAAGTGGTTTGAAAGTGCATGGAACACGATGACTAAAAGCCTCTATAAGAATAATTAAACATATACATATAAATAAAAATAAAATAACAGTAGGGACTTCCAATGGCTGCACACTAAGTAGCAGCTTAATTTCAGCTCTCCCTGTATGAAAATAGAAACTCAGAAGACAGCCAGTGAACTTGTCTTTTTGGGTAAATTTCAGTAACTACCTAGTAAGTGCATTGCCTGGGTGCCAGCAAAAAAGAAATTCAGAGAACCTTTGGAAGAATTATGTAGCTGTTCAGCAAAAAGAAATGCAAGCTCCAGCTGTGATGCAAGGCACAACTTCCAGTACTCTAGAGGAAAAACTAAGTGAAATGTACCCAGAGCAGATTAATATAAGTGAAACAATGAAGGAGTAGATCAACTCAAATAACAAAAGGCTGGAAAACTTAAGAAGCTTTAAACAGAAATTCCAATGAGGTGAAACTGTAAAGAAATGAATAAAGACTGGCTGAATATGAGACTGCTCAAGAAGAGATATTTCAAAAAATAATAGAATTAGAAGACAGAGCATGTAGGGAAAACCAGAGATTTTCTGCTGTACCACAGAAGCTGGAAGAACACACTGTATTAATTTTATAAAGCACAAATAAGCAACTGGAGTGGTATTCCACAGCAGGAGTTGTTAATTGAAAGGGCACATCATGTGTATGCCTCCAATCCTAGCCATGAGAAAGCACCCTAGATCTTAACAGATGCAATCCTACCAGGAGAAAGAGTTGATTCTGGTATAACAGCGGAAGAAGTACTAAAAGTGAGAGACAGCAGAGTCTTTGTGGAGAATGATCACTCACTGTACACCAGACAGAAGAGGAGTACATTTATTCCAGCAATCAGGGAATGCTGAGAAGCAAAGTTGCTGGATCCAGCTATTTTCAGAATATTATTTCCAAGAAGGTCAAAATCATTTTCTGATGCAGAACATGCTAAGGAGGAAATACAAAAGTTTGACAAAAAGGGAGCTATCAAATAGGAGATTCTGCTTCTTGTTCTTCTGCTAATAAATACCATAGAGAGTCTGTCACAGTGAAACCTTTTCCAATACTTCAAAGGAAAATGCGTGAGACACAGAAAAAAAGCACAGGAGCTGACTAGAAGAACCAGATGTACACTAGAAATGAAGCAGAGACTGGATTTGCTTGATGGAGCTCAACAGGAAGAAAACCAGCAAATTGGAAATTGACAAATAAATGTGGGATTACAAAGCATTAATTTTATTCAGGAAACAAGACAGAACAAGAAAACCTGGAGACACTGGACTTCTTTGACTTTGCTAAACTTGTAGGGGACTCCACAGCATATGCTCTACTTCATATCATTAATATATGGGAAGAACATTTAGGAGAAGAGGAAAGAGAAACTCTAACTCTAAGTAAAACACAATTTTGTTGTAGACAGTACTATTTTTATAATGTATAACATAACCTGCATGCTATAAAGTACAGCTTTCTCAGTTATTTCAGAGTGTAACTGGGGTACTAAAGTAAACAGGTCTCCCTGATTTTTTTCATTTATTTTTCTTTTTCCTCGTTCAGTTTTAAGAAATGCAGGCAAGGAAAAGTCTGGGCGAAAAAAAAATATGATACAAAAAAACGAATATGCTTTTTCTTGTGCTGTGGAGCATGAATTACATACAGAGTCCTCTCGTAGGTGTACTTAGGGGTTCTGTTCCCATTACAGTCAATTGATATGTGTGTGTGTGTGTGTGTGTTGTGTGTGTTTAGCTGGTCAACATTCAAGAAACTGCTGGGAGGGAGGTTGGCACAATGGTTAAGGTGTTTACCTTGCAGACAGAAGATGCAGGGTTTGATTCTCACCTATGGGTCAATTTACTAGCATTAAAATGTCTCACAGGGGCAGTTAACCTAATACTAAACTATGAACCTTACTCTTGCATAAGAGAACAACTGGACTAAGAACCTTGGCTTGATCTAGTAACAGGTTTTAAGGGGAAGCAAATAAATAAATAAAAAAGAACACTGAATATAATACAGAGTTTTCCTCCAGCATATAAATGAGTGCTTGTAGTAGAGGTAACTGTGTATCTGGTTCTCGTTGGTTTTCGTGTCTCTATGGAGACAATCAGATAAGGGGCAATAAAAGCAAAACACTTCTTTATTTCAATGGACAGGAGATATTTTTTTTGGAAGCATTCAAGTCTTTTTCTAATCTAAGAGACAAATACAGACAAGACAAAATGAGACAGCACTTAGTAGAAGCACAAGCAGTACCACCCATCTTAGCATGGATAACCTTCCTTTTAAGTTAATCCAAGTTCGTGAGTGTGGCTGTCAGTCTGGGACAATTATTTCTATTAGGAGGGTTAAACTTCAATATTTGAAGATGTGCACAGTTTTGTGTCAGTATTAAGTTAATAGATTTTAGGGGTGTTGTGGGGTGTGTTGGCATTTTTTGTTTGAGGGTTTTTAATAAAACAAAAAGTTTTGTAAGATGTGACAAATTCAAATGAATACGACAAGAAACAACTGTATGAAAGATCAACCTGCCAAACAGTGTATGCATTTAACACAAAATCTTAACCTAGACATTTAATAACAACAGCCGTTACAGATAACAGGTAGGAATAACTACTACTTAACACAATGACAAGACTTTCTATATTACCTTTAAATGTGAATGGTCTTGAAGATATATACAAAAAGAAACAGTAGTGAACTATATTAAAAATGTAGAATGCAAATAGCTATGCTACAGGAGGCATGTTTGGAAAGAACTGAGTATATGAATTTGATAAATAAAGGATTTCCGGAAGGTTATTCAATAGAATATATGCAACAAAGGAAAAGGAAAGTCTTGTCTTTCGGCTTTTCCGGTTACGGGTCGCCACAGTAGATCACCGGTCCGCAGATTGATTGGCAGTGGTGTTTTTATGGTGTCAAGTTGTCAGCCCAGTGCCCAACCTTCACAGAAGACATACACACATGCACCTACCTGCATGTCTTTAAAGCTCACTCGACTGCAGGGAGGACATGCATACTCCGCACAGAAGGCGCTCCAGCTCAGAATCAAACCAGAGAACCTCTTGCTGTGAGGTGACAACGCTAACTGCTGCTCCACTTACATTAATTGCAAGAGGAGCTCCAATAGTGATAGAAAAGGGAAAAAAGATAATAATGGTAGATTTGTAGTTCTAAGGGGCTACTGGCAAGGGAGGAGGATTACACTGGTATGTATTCATATTTCACCTAAAACTGCTACAATGGAGCTTAAGAAAATTCTGGAAGAAATAATCAGCTTTCAGCAGAAAATATTACTTGTATGTAGGGACTGGAATTTGACTTGCAGCAGTGAAGATGTATCTGGGGCACCCAAAAGGAAAATATAACAAAAGAGCGTAGATTTTTGAAGAAATTTATGAAAATACTTGGTATGGAAGATGTGAATTCAGTACTAGGAGTTTGGAGTGAATTTACATATTCCGCAAGGTACAAAGACTGGGCTAGGCTAGACAGAAATTATATTTCACAAGCACATGTGGATTTAATTGAAAGTTTTGATATACATCAAATCACTATATCAGATCATGTGCCAATAATAACTAAACTAAAAATTCAGGGTAATGAAACAAAAATGAGACATTGGCGCTTTCCCACCTACATGTTAAAAAGAGAGGAATTTAAGGAATGGGTAGTGCAAATTATGTGGAAGTTATATGGGAAGACAGAAATTTCTCCTGAAAATATAGCTTGGGTGTGGAGGAAATTAAAGTGGAGTTTAAAAACAGGGTGGAAAAGAAAGAGACAGTGTTAAGTAGTAATAACAGTTATTTAGAGGGATTGACAAGGGTTAAGGTATTGCAGCATAGGGGGAATTTCACACAAAAAAAACTACAGAATGCTAAACAGAAAATAAGGGATTACCTTGACAATATGCACGAGTTTAGAAACACTGCTGTTAAGCAACTTATTTTTGATAAGAGCTCCAGAGCACAAAAAACTTTTAAGCATAACGACTCAGGCAATACAAAGTAGAAAGGGTTGTTGCCAAGCTTAGGGAGCCTATAACAAGGAAGATAACCAGAGATCCTATAAGAGGTACTAGAAATATTTTGGAAATTGTATGAAAATCTGTATAAAGTACATAAATATGGAAATCAAGAAAAGTTACAAAAGGAAATGTTTATGGAAGAATTAAATATGCCAAGGTTAGAAGTAAGATGAGGCTCAATTAAAACAAAACAAGAGATAGCTAAATGCGTGTAACGCCACAATAAAGGCAATGTAAAATTAGCGCTTTCATCCACTTTTATTTTAACACGTGAACTTCTTCAGAAAAGACAAGAGCCCTCCCAAACTCTTGTCTTTTAAATAAATTATACAGGAAATGATGTCAAAAACACTTCCATACAAATAATTAATACATTATATCACTTTTCAATACCTCAGAAATTAATATCATACAATGAATTTTCATGATGTCAGTACACATAGATATAAAAATAAGTGTATAAAAATAAAACTATACCTTACATAAATATTCTTGCAGTGTAATGTGTATAAAAAACTATTGCTTACTACACTAAATCTGTATAAAACATGTTTAAATGAAAAAACATATATTCAATAACTAAATTCCTAACTAAAAAATCATGTGAAAAAATGTATTGTTTGAATGAAAACATTCATTGGAAGTATCAAAAATCTATTTAAAAATTGATGGAATAATATAAGTATGTAAATATAAAATATATACATATGTAATACTTCATTTAGCAAAAAAACATTGTCAGCCTGTCCAATGCCCACTATCTAAACACCATAAGGACTACCTAATGGTGTAAATCATCCATAATTCTAAAAACCTGAAACATGCAACCAATACGTCAGATGTTTGAACATGACAGAGTGTATTGAAGGAAGAAACTGTTCTTGTTAAACATCTAATAGATCATAACATAAAAAATTGTGAACATGAATATATTATGTTACCAATATTTTATATTATAAATATATAACGTCTCAAATTATGTACATATAAAAATCATTTGTATAGCAAAAAACATTTTATATTGATAACTTCATTGAGACCTGGTAATTGGTCAGCCCCTAAAATTAATTGCCAAAGGGCTTCCTTCTGTTCCAATCTGTTATTTACATCTCCCACAAATATACCCTTATCTATGTTGTCTAGAATGAAAAATTCAAACTTTTTGAATTCTCTGCATGTTAACGCATGTCTTGCTAGGGCATTGTTTTTGTCTTTGTTCTTTATAGCTAGGACATGTTCGTATATCCTGCATTTCAATACTCTAACAGTTTTGCCTACATAGTAGCATTCGCAGGTCACACAGGAAGCTAGATATACCACATGATCGCTGTGACAATTAAAATACTTTTGTGCCCAAAAAGTTCTCTTTATATGCTTTAAAGTGACAAAGGACGTGTTGCTTATAAATCTACATTGTCTGCAATTATTACAGGCAAAAGTACCCTTTTTAGTAGTAACCTCTCTGACCTTGACTTGTGATGACAAATCTACTTTTTCCAAGATCTTTTTGATGTTGTTAACTGCTTTATAAGTAAATTTTGGTCTGACTCCCAAACAACTTACTAGGTCTTTATTTCCCAGAATTATTCTCCAATTTTTCTCAATAATGTTTTTAATCTCCCATAATTCATTTACTATTGGGAGTGGAAACGCTGTATAGAACATATTCAAATCCTGTCCATTTTTGCTTGAAATCTGACTTCCATGTTCTAAAATTCTTGGCGTTTCTATTAATATATCAGTGGCAAACAAAATCGGTTTTGCTACACCCTCCCTTAGTTTTGTTACTTCCTTCTCCAACTTTTTTACCCAATTAATGTTATAACCCCTCACAACAAACATCTTCCTCAGAACAACTAATTCATCCCGGTAGACGTTGTCCTCCGTAGTCAATCTACTTAGCCTTATCATCTGTCCCTTCACAACACTCTTTTTCATGTGTTGGGGATGAAGGCTGTCTTTGTGTAAATATTGGTTTGTGAAACATGATTTCCTATAAATCTTACTTGAAATCGTGTCATTAATATGGTCTATATATAGGTGCAGATCTAAAAAATTGATTTCTCTGCCGAAATCCCCCAGTTTGAAATATAGGAAATTCGTAGTGTTGTTCAAGTCAGAAATCATTTCATTGAACTCATGTTTCTCACCTTTCCATAAGAAAAACAAATCATCTATGTACCTGACATACATTTGGACCTTCTCAAAACTAGGATGACTTTTCAAGAACCTCTGTTCCCAATTTGCCATTACTATATTGGCAAAGGCCGGGGCCACTCTAGCCCCCATCGCTACTCCTGATGTTTGTTTGTAAAACACATTATTAAATTTGAAAAAGTTGTTGTCAAGTACAATTTCCATGAGGGAACATACAGTATTAACTTTCTCTCCACCCATCTCTGTATTATGTACTAAATAATCTCTCATGTACTCTACCCCTTCCACTTGATCAATAGATGTGCATAGACTTCTAACATCCAATGTTGCAAAGTTCACTTCTTTATGTACTGTTTTGACTTTGCCTAAAATTTCCAAAAGTTGCCAGGAGTCCCTGAGGAAATATTCAGCTTTTTGTGCTACAGGGTTTAAAATACTATCAAGCCAAATCGAAATATTTTCAGTTTTTGAATTTTTGGCCGATACTATTGGCCTAAAAGTTAAATCTTCTAAGCCATATTGTAATTTGGGTATACCAAAAAAATGAGCCATTTTTGGGTGTTCTACAAGAAGAAAATCATAGTCGTTCTTCTCGATTTCACCCTGACAGAACATGTCAAACAAAAGAACATCAATTTTCCTAAAACTAATTTTCACAAATTCTGTAGTTACTTTACAGTAGTTGACAGTATCTTTTAACATGTCTGTTACTCCTCTATTGTAGTCATTAGTGTTCATAACAATAATCTTTCCCCCTTTATCTGCTTTCATTACTCTGACTTCAGAGTTGTGTGATAACTCTTTCAATGCCTTGCTTTCAGCTATGCTTAAATTGTTAAATTCACTGAAGTCCGGAATTTCTTTAAATTCTTTTTCACACAATCTCTGAAAAACTTGCAGTGTGTTTATTAAAGGGGGATTGAATGTACTAGGCCTAGTTGGTAGGTGAAGTATTACATATGTATATATTTTATATTTACATACTTATATTATTCCATCAATTTTTAAATAGATTTTTGATACTTCCAATGAATGTTTTCATTCAAACAATACATTTTTCACTTGATTTTTTAGTTAGGAATTTAGTTATTGAATATATGTTTTTTCATTTAAACATGTTTTATACAGATTTAGTGTAGTAAGCAATAGTTTTTTATACACATTACACTGCAAGGATATTTATGTAAGGTATAGTTTTATTTTTTATACACTTATTTTTATATCTATGTGTACTGACATCACGAAAATTCATTGTATGATATTAATTTCTGAGGTATTGAAAAGTGATATAATGTATTAATTATTTGTATGGAAGTGTTTTTGACATCATTTCCTGTATAATTTATTTAAAAGACAAGAGTTTGGGAGGGCTCTTGTCTT
The DNA here is from genome assembly GCF_019279795.1 of Protopterus annectens. Lineage (NCBI taxonomy): Eukaryota > Metazoa > Chordata > Ceratodontiformes > Protopteridae > Protopterus > Protopterus annectens. The sequence continues at coordinate 748,348,653 of NC_056746.1, read as the reverse complement.
TTCTGAAGAAGTTCACGTGTTAAAATAAAAGTGGATGAAAGCGCTAATTTTACATTGCCTTTATTGCGGCGTTACACGCATTTAGCTATCTCTTGTTTTGTTTTATCTCAGTTATCGGTTCAGTCCGTGCTTTTTATCTTATGAGGCTCAATTACTAACAGGACAAGAGGAAATTAAATAAAAATGATGTATAACCAATCTACTTGAAAATCCCCAGGAATTTATGATATTTCTGTGGAAGTTTGTAAGCTCGGAGGAAAGAAACTGATAAAGATCTGGAAGGATTTGTTTTAACAGGTTCCTATCAGCATTTTGAATGTCGAAAACGCCAAATTTAATTTAATCAAACTGAAACGTTCGAAATCTCAGAAGAGCGAACTGACGGAACATCGATTTATTTCCCAGGGAAAAAAATCGGTGGGCCGTCATCGGAGTTTGCTATTTCCTCCACTGTGGTGCAGTCTCAGAGTTGGTATATTTAAGTAGGGGGGGTGTGGGGGGACGAAGGTCCCCACTTCTGTCAGTGTTTAAAGTATTGAAGAATTATTTTTATTTGCACGGAACACCAATTTCTTTTCCAGGGAAAGAAATTGATGTTCTGTCAGTTCGCTGTTTTGAGATTTCGAACGTTTCAGTTCGATTAAATTGCATTCGGCATTTTCAGCATTTGGAATGCTGATATAGACCCGTTTTTAACAGTATTTTAAAAGGAGGAGAAGCACCAACATCCTGGAAGAAAGCAGTGGCGACTATAATACCAAAAGACTGTAAAGACCCATCAAATCCAGCTTCATGTAGCCCCATTTCAATTCTAAACCATAATTATAAAATGTTTATGCCTACAATGGCTAAAAGAATGGCAAAGGTGGAGCCAAAATTGGTAGATATGGATCGATGTGGTTTTGTGGAGGAGAGGCAAACATATGAAAACATTAACAGAGCAATGATGATCCAGAGGGAAGCAGAATGTCAGAAATACCACTGTTGTTCATGGGTCTTGATGCAGAGAAAGCATTCAGCAGAGAAAGCTGGGATCTTATGAGTAGGGCAATGGAATCATTTGCATTCCCTGGTAAAGGTTGCTTAAAAGGATATATGAAGGATCGGAGGCGAAAATTGAAGTGTGTGGGTTCTTCTCTGATAAGTTGAATCTATTTCAGAAGACTGAAAAACCAAAAGACTGAAAATTCAAAATACTGAATTATGGAATTTGCCCGTTCTCCACTGCTGTGTGATCTTGGAATTGATAAATATATATATATATATATATATATATATATATATATATATATATATATATATATATATATATATATATATATATATATAGTTAGCAGCGGGTGTGGGGGGCACAGCTCCCCACAAGCGGCGCAGAGGGCTTGCCCCCTGCATTAAAAATGAGCTCAGTATTTTGAATTTTCAGTCTTTTGGGATTTGGTCTTTTGGTTTGTCAGTCTTCTAAAGTAGACCCAATAAGTTCTGGTTGAGCAGAGGAACCAGGCATGGGTGTCTTCTTTCCCCTTTGTTGTTAACATTTTATTTAGAACCACTGTCTAAGAAAATAAGGGACTCAGAAATTCAAGGATATTATTGGTGTGGTAGTCAAGAAAAGGGGTCTTTATTTGCAGATGATATTATTTTATACCTGATAGGGCGGCCACGGTGGTGCAGTGGTTAGCATTGCCGCCTCACAGCAAGAGGTTCTCCGGTTCGATCCTCAGCTGGGGTGCCTTCTGTGCGGAGTCTGCATGTCCTCCCTGTGGTCGCGTGGGTTTCCTCCGGGTGCTCCGGTTTCCTCCCACATCCCAAAGACATGCTGCAGGTGGATTGGACACTCTAAATTGGCCCTAGGTGTGTGTGTGAGTGTGCCTTCTGTGGAAGGTTGGGTGCTGGGCTGGCAACTCGACACCGTAAAACTCCACTGCCATTCTATGTGCGGACAAGGTGATCCGCTGTGGCAACCCCTAACCGGGAAAAGCCGAAAGAAGAAGAAGAATTATTTTATACCTGATAAAACCAGAAAAGGACACTTCTGTGTTGTGGAATATTTTGAGACAGTTTCGGGTCTTTTCAGGATACAACATAAATGAAGATAAACAAAGGCAATAGCTGTAAACTATGTACCCAAACCCATGTTGGTTCAGCAACACCCATATTTATGGGGATATGATAAAATGAAGTACATAGAGGAGTATGGATTAAAAAAGGATTTGGTTACGGCAGTTATGAATATGTGGGAAAAGTCTAAACAAAACATAACACAAAAACTGAGAAACTGGAAGCACTGTTTTATGGAAATTAATATGAAGATACAAGCAGTCAAAATGTTTTTAGTCCCTTTAGTTTTATACACAGGTCAGGCATATTTTTATCAATCAGAGGAGAAGTTAAGGATAGCAATTAATAAAAGTTGAAAGATTTTACCTGGGAAGGGAAGATGGCAATGGAGTAAGTTTTTTGGGATTACCTGATTTGTTGGGGGTATTTCAGAGCTACATAGTTAAGGCTCCTATACACAGCACAAGCAGCTAAAATTCAAAGTGGAAAGGGATGATGATGAAACGGGGTGAAGCTCAAGGAACAAAGAGAGGCTGGGATTCTGGATGCAGATCCTTAAATAGAATAACAATAATCAGAGAGAATATTATACTCAAAGTGGAAGTATTCTAAGAACCAAGGCAACAGGGAAATGGAGAAAGCTGATTCTGCTGATAGGCATGACTGCAATTAGGGATACAGACAACAGGCAATACAGGTCTGGAATTTGCTGGAGAAAACTGGTAAAGGAAGCAAGGTATTGAGAGCAAATAATCAGAGAGAGAGGAAGGTAATAGAATGGGACTAGGCCTAGAATTTATTTGGACAGCAGGCCAGAGACTGACTTCCCTATCAAGGCTTGATATCAGAGTATAGGCAAAAGAAATAAATAGGGGGATCCTAAGTGAAAGACAAGGACTGGTAGAGTTTTTTGGAGAATCTAAAACAGAAGCTACTGTTAAAAGAGGGACAATTAGTAAATCATATAAAATATTGCATAATAACTATGAGAATCAATCAGATGAGGTTGGAAAGGATTGGGAAGTGGGATTGGATAAGCAATTCACAAAGAAACAAAAGTCTAGAAGATTTAAGATCTTTGCTTGGAAGTGTTTACATTGGTATTTTTTACCCCCATTAGACCCCAAAGAATTTTTCCTCTGGTACACAGCAAATGTTGGAGGTATGATGAAGAACAAAGAGGCAACTGGGAACATATTTTCTGGGAGTGTAATGTGTTGGCCGACTTCAAAAATTCCCTGCAGACTACTCTAGCAGAGATACTGTATAAGCAAATTGATATATCTAAGGACATTACTTTTTGAGCTATAATACAGAATCTGAATTGCCTAGACATAGTACGGTCTTACGGAGTCTAATTATGGTGGCTGCCAAAAAAAGCAATTACTAGAAAATGAAAATCACAGTCTAACGCAACTGTATTAGAAGCAGTGAATATAGTAATAGAGCTACAACAAATGGAAATGGGATCTTTTAAAAAAGGGTAGGAACAAATTACACAGAAAAAAGGGAATTGTGGGAACAATGTATGCAGAATAAAGTTTTGGAGGAGGAATGAGGTTTACTCGTAAAAGAAAGCAGGATTTGAATGAGCTATGTAAAGTCTGACTGACAATGACTAGATAGATCATATGTGATATATGTCTCCCACTAAAAATGTCAATATGGTTTGTTTTTCATTTATATACATACATGTATGATTGCCTACAAGTGATGACTTAATAAAATATTTCTTGTTTAAAAAAAAATGGACATTTTTGGAACAATTCATGTTAAAAATGGTTTGGAGGAGGAATGAGGTTAAAAGAGGAGGCAGTCACTGAATAATTTATATAATGTTGCTTAGATTATATGATATATAATAACATATGTGATGTAGAATGCTTGCAAATGTAAACTTATTAATATGGTTTGGTATCTTTTATATAAATATAAGTGTGTCTATGTCACAAATGATAATTCAATAAAGGTGTTTAAAAAACAAAAAGAAAAGAACAGCTACACAAGTCTTAAGTAAATACAATCATCAGCACCCCACAGCTGTAATAATGTATTCAGAACCCCTGATCCAAGAAACTGGACAAAGCAGTAAGGTAACAGACAAATGCTGCCATATTCATCCAACTTCGATCAATCACTATAGCTACTATGGAATACTTTGAGAGAATTTAATGAGGAATCAGAACAAGTTCGAAATTCTCAAAATTCCATGACAACCTCCTTGCAAAGATCAAAACAGAATTTCCCTAAGGAAGATGTGCTATAAGCTTAAATATGAATGGGTATAACAACTTAGTAAATATATCTGCAACCAATTCTCTCCTTTTCTCTTTTTCTCTCTCCATCTCTCCCCACCTCCCTCCTAACTCCACACATGGGAGATGAGCTGAGATAAAGTCTGAAAACAACTTAAAAGGATGACAGTGTCTTGCACACTGGGAAAAAAAGAATGCAACAAGTGTCTTGGGTTTGAACAGTGAGCCCAGAGGTAGAATGTTGGAATGGAGAGAGAGCCCCAAACAGCAGTCTGATTTATTATCTCAGGTATCTTGGCATGGAAACATTCAGTGGTAGGGATCAAAGTTTTTTCCTCAAAGTGAAAAACTTGAGAGCTTTAGATGCATGCAAGACAACATACATAAGGCAAAACAGGGGCCAGCAATGGCAAACATGGCTGCCAGTTGTCCAGCCTTCACACCAGCATAAAAGCTAGCTCTGGGATCTAGGAATACAAAAATGTAAACTTTTTAATGCAACTAAAGGTAAGATATTCCTAACTAGACAAAAAGTAAATGGAACAGATGAACACATGAATAAGTAAATAGGTGGGGAGGCTATTAAAAGCATTCTTAAAAATGACACTGAATTATGATAGTATCAAAGTAACCTAGAATGAATACCTCCCATTACACCTCTTTACTTGCGGCCAGTTCCAGCCCCCCTCACCAATTAACTGCATTGCCCACAGTAAACCATAAACCTCCCAAGCTACAGCTTATACTTTCCCACTCGTCCTCTCACTGTTGTGTCTTACTATAGAACAAACCAGCTTATTTACTTATCTGGACTGTTATTTCTACCGATGACCATCTATTATTCCCCTAAAAACAGCCTATTTGCTTTCTCAAGGAAAATGAGAGTGGACAAGAGAAAAATCATACAACAGCCAGGGAAGAATTTATTTCAGTAAGGAAGCATGAACTTTGATGAGGAAAAGAAAACATCCCTCTTCCTACAAGGATCCTGCAGGAGTCTCAAATCTCAAAATTATTAGTGAGGCACCCATAACCACAGGAATTTCAGCCCGAGCCTTTGACAAATAGTGCCAGTTGTGGCTGAAACATAACTCTCCTCATGATGAAAGACAGCACACATCATCAGCTTGATCAACAATGGATAAAGACACACCTGATCATAGTTAAACAATCACTGATAAGGCTTGCTGAAGAGGAGCAGTGCATAGTAGGAATCATACCCAGTCAAAATGTGGTTATTCTGGAGGGACGGAGAGGTATTTTGTGCATGAAAGCAATTTATCATAGAACTAGCTTGTCAGGGTAAATACAGAACTGGCTCATCACTGGCAGCATGTGTGTGTGCGCACACACAAACGGAAATACATTACTGATGACTTTCGTTCAGTTGATTAACTGTCAGAATGTCACAGGTGCACCCAGTCAATGAGCAGTTCTTTTGCAGAGCAGGGAGACAGGCTGTGCATGAAATAAGCAGGCCACTGAAGTCACTTGACCAATATTAAACATTAACTGATCTGGCTTTTTAGGGGTAGTGTGAATGTTTCTGTTGGGGGGTCATCAAAGGTATTATTTGTGGAAAACATATGTGACCTCTTCACAGTGTACCCTATTTGAAAGAACATATTCATCTGAACTGTGTGAAAAACACAGAAACTAGTGTTTATGGTACTTAATAAACAAAATAAAGACAACCAATGTTTTGTCTTTTGTATTGTTACTTTGGTATTACAACTTCAAACCATATATCATGCAAGTACATATGTGCAAAATCAACTACAGAATACTGCACAGGAACTAAAACCAATAATTTGTCCAGAACATTGATGTCTTCAAGCTTGTGTAATGTTAGGAGAGAGAAAGAAAACACTACTGAATGTTATGAAAGCGCAGTTGTGTAAGAGGAACTCAATCATAAAATTAGATGATCTAACTGATCACTGTTGCATTGGCGTAAGATATTTGGACTACATCCTGCCAGATATGACCAAGAGTCCACTTTTACAAAGCTTAAGGGAGCCTTCCACAAGCTCTAATTGCCAGGAACTCAAGCAGGACTCCATATAAAAAGCAGAGCTCCAAAATGTTTCAGAGCTTTCTTGCTTCCAGAGGAAATCTACAACCTTGAAAGGTAAACACTAGGGGTAAAATACTACAACATATAAGTACATGTAAAAACAAATATTGGGGTAGGGGAATCTGTGTGCAGAAAAATAAATCATCACGGATATTATTTGTGGGAAACCCTATTGGAAGGGACATAATCAACTAGAATGGTGTGAAATGCAGCTGAAATTAGTGTTTATTGCACTTCATAAATAAAATGAAGACAACCCATGTTTTGCCTTTTTGCCACACCCTGGCAAAAACAGACAAGGCACTAGAAGAGAAGAGTGGGAAGGGACAGCTACTGCAACACTGATCAATAAGAATATCAACTACCACAACTGTTGAGGTAAGTTCCATTTCCACAACTGCACTATGTTCAATAATGGATCACTACAGCAGTAGCCTAAGAGATGGGCACAGACTACCATAGCTTGGAAAAACAGGGAGGAGAAAGATATTTATAAATTCAAAAGCCTCTAGAACAGCTAGTTCTGGTCCTGGAAAAATAATCCAATCTGTAGTGCTTTGCAAAAGGATAAGTAGAGGCCCATGGTGCTTCCTCTACAAAACTCCTAGAGTCCACCCTTTCCAAAAAAGCCACACGAGAAGCAAAGGCCCTGGCAAAGTTTTCTGCCCAGTCTTGAAGTCACACTAACCAAGTATCAGCTCCACAAATCCCTCAGAAGGAGTACTTCAGTGGAAAGAAAGCTCTGCAGATTTCTGGCACTCTGAACTGCCTTTAATGTGGAACTCTTTTAAGCTACAGACAGTTATGTGTGAAAGGCACCCTTAAGCTTTGAAAAGCTTGCCAGCTAGTCATATCCTTGTCAGGATAAAACCCAAATACCTTAAGCTACAGCTACAGAGATCCAGTGTTGTACATCTGGCACTCAGAAAAGAAATTCAACACACAACTAATCAATTGTGTGCACCATTAAATACAGTTTATAACTGAATATTCAGAGATTCGAAAAAGCAGATCTCGGGTCCACAGCTCGAACAGGAAAAAATGTTATTAGTATTGGAATCTTCCAACTGCAGTCACACTCCTATTTCAAAAAGAAACTCCGTTGTCTGTATATAACTCAGGTTTATTTTAAAACACAGAACACTCCATAGACATAGGTTTTAGTGGTTAAGCGCTTTCATCTGACTCTCTCAGATTTCATAGGAACCACCATTAACACTTGACACACCCCTTTTATACTTAGTTTGGCGCCAAAAACAGTTAATTAACAATATGTCTTAAAAACATTTTATAAAACAAATATTTAGATATTTAAATAAGTTTACTTTAATTCCCAACCAATGCATCTAATAACTGGGACATACGCCCTAAGTACCAGTACATACAAACATTTGTGTGTTATAATAAAACCAATTCATATTTATATAATGTATGTCGCCTTCCCTGTTTGTTAATTGTTAAACATATAATAATACTGTAATCCTAATAATTATATATATAGTTGTATAATAATAATAATAACAATGTGAATAAATACTAATACTACTAAAAATACTAATACTACTAAAAATATCATTCCCGGTCCAAAACTAAAAAAGGTTTGATGCTAATAAAATCGTTTAGACCGGGAGGAGATGTGGCATCACAAATGATTTGCCACTCACTCTCCTTATAGGATAAAAAAGTTTTCCAGTTACCCCCATACACTGTCAGTTCCACCTGATCAATAATTGTGAACTTGAATGTGTGGTCCTCTCCTTTGTCTAATACATGCCTACTCAGTGCATTTTTAGTGTCCTTTTTCTTTATTTTGTATAGATGTTCATATATCCTTGCTTTGAGTTTCCTCTCCGTTTTGCCTATATAGTAGGCAGAACAGATGGTACACACAGCAAGGTACACCACTCTTTGACTGTTACAATTACCCTTGATACTCTTCAATCTGGTTTTTAAAAAGTTGTCTAATCTAATAATCTTATTCTCATTAATATTTTTACAGTAATTGCAACTTCCACACTTTTTTGTCCCACTCCATATCTTGTTGTTATTTTTGTTACTTGATTGTAACTCTAATAATTTTTTCAGGTTTGGTGCAGTTTTGAATACACAAGTCAATTGACTCCCTGTATGTTTTCTAATATTGTCTGTAGAAATTAACAATTCCCAATATCTTTTGAGAATATCTTTCACTATATTTGAATATGGATTAAATCTTATTACACAGACTGTCGAGTTATATCCTGAACAGAACTTTTTGTTCTTGGGCTCAAAGTGGACGCCTAGTAAAGGCTTATATTTAATGTTCCAATTCTTTTTAACAAAGAGCGTTACTTCTTCCACCATTCTACTCGGGTAGTTTATTTCTAAAAACATCCTAGCAATACCCTCAATTTCTTTCTCCATGATGACTTTTGTGGATGACATCCTTGCTGCCCTGATGCACTGTCCCTTTAGAACGTTCTTAAAAATATGCTTAGGGTGACAGCTGCCAAATTCAATGTAATCATTTGAAAATGTGGATTTCCTGTGTATCTTTGAAATGAAACCTTGTGGGGATGTACTGATAAATGTATCCAAGTAAGCTATACCTATTGATTCTTTTTTGAAAGTAAATCTTAAAAAATCAGTACTGGTGTTAATAAAATCAATGAATCTAGGGATATCTTCAGTCGGGCCCTTCCATATGATGAATATATCGTCCAAAAATCTTGAATATAAGGTGATGTTCTTAAAAAATTCACTGGTGAAAAGAAATTGATTTTCCCATTCGAGCATAACCAGGTTAGCGAAGATGGGGGCACAAGATGCCCCCATAGCCACTCCCCTGGTTTGCCTGAAAAATTCACCTTCAAATTCAATATAATTGTGGTCCAAGATTAACCCCATCATATCCAAGATTAGAGAAATTTTGTCCCAACTTAATCCTGAGTACCTTTTCAGACTATTCTCAAAATATTGCAATCCTGTAGTGTATGGAATACAAGAAAATAAATCTTGTACATCTATTGTTATAAATGTTATTTCATCTGACCACATTCACATTCCACGACTATGTAAAAGGAGTGTTTATATACCGAATCCCCACCCACAAATAGCTATCTTTGAGAAAATGGTAGTCAAAGACATTTATAGATTACATAGAGATATTTATAAGTCCAACTTTTGGAATTCTATGTTTAAAGACAATTTAACCACAGGGGAGAGAGACTGTTTACAACAAGTCGTGAACAACAAAAATATCAGATTAATGAAACCTGACAAGGGTGGGGGCATCATTATTTTTGATACTTCTAACTATATCAAAGCAATACATGATATTCTTTTCTCATCAAATAACTATGAAGAAGTTTCAATAAACCAGATAAATATAGGCTATCACAGGACAGACCTAGTGATTGAAGAATATTTACTGGACAATCGTATAACCAATGAGACCTATAACTTTTTGAGAACGGAACATCCAAGAATGGCCCATATTTTCGGAATCCCGAAGATTCACAAATCAATAGAGACTCCACCATTTAGGCCGATTATTGCAGGTTCTCATTCCAAAACCTACAATTTGGGTGTTGCGATTGACCAGTGGACAAAGCACATCTACAATTTAGTGCCTCATCTTATAAAGGACTCATGGGAGTTTTTGAGTAGATTAACTGTTGAAGTATGGTCAGATGAAATAACATTTATAACAATAGATGTACAAGATTTATTTTCTTGTATTCCATACACTACAGGATTGCAATATTTTGAGAATAGTCTGAAAAGGTACTCAGGATTAAGTTGGGACAAAATTTCTCTAATCTTGGATATGATGGGGTTAATCTTGGACCACAATTATATTGAATTTGAAGGTGAATTTTTCAGGCAAACCAGGGGAGTGGCTATGGGGGCATCTTGTGCCCCCATCTTCGCTAACCTGGTTATGCTCGAATGGGAAAATCAATTTCTTTTCACCAGTGAATTTTTTAAGAACATCACCTTATATTCAAGATTTTTGGACGATATATTCATCATATGGAAGGGCCCGACTGAAGATATCCCTAGATTCATTGATTTTATTAACACCAGTACTGATTTTTTAAGATTTACTTTCAAAAAAGAATCAATAGGTATAGCTTACTTGGATACATTTATCAGTACATCCCCACAAGGTTTCATTTCAAAGATACACAGGAAATCCACATTTTCAAATGATTACATTGAATTTGGCAGCTGTCACCCTAAGCATATTTTTAAGAACGTTCTAAAGGGACAGTGCATCAGGGCAGCAAGGATGTCATCCACAAAAGACATCATGGAGAAAGAAATTGAGGGTATTGCTAGGATGTTTTTAGAAAGAAACTACCCGAGTAGAATGGTGGAAGAAGTAACGCTCTTTGTTAAAAAGAAGAATTGGAACATTAAATATAAGCCTTTACTAGGCGTCCACTTTGAGCCCAAGAACAAAAAGTTCTGTTCAGGATATAACTCGACAGTCTGTGTAATAAGATTTAATCCATATTCAAATATAGTGAAAGATATTCTCAAAAGATATTGGGAATTGTTAATTTCTACAGACAATATTAGAACACATACACGGAGTCAATTGACTTGTGTATTCAAAACTGCACCAAACCTGAAAAAATTATTAGAGTTACAATCAAGTAACAAAAATAACAACAAGATATGGAGTGGGACAAAAAAGTGTGGAAGTTGCAATTACTGTAAAAATATTAATGAGAATAAGATTATTAGATTAGACAACTTTTTAAAAACCAGATTGAAGAGTATCAAGGGTAATTGTAACAGTCAAAGGGTGGTGTACCTTGCTGTGTGTACCATCTGTTCTGCCTACTATATAGGCAAAACGGAGAGGAAACTCAAAGCAAGGATATATGAACATCTATACAAAATAAAGAAAAAGGACACTAAAAATGCACTGAGTAGGCATGTATTAGACAAAGGAGAGGACCACACATTCAAGTTCACAATTATTGATCAGGTGGAATTGACAGTGTATGGGGGTAACTGGAAAACTTTTTTATCCTATAAGGAGAGTGAGTGGCAAATCATTTGTGATGCCACATCTCCTCCCGGTCTAAACGATTTTATTAGCATCAAACCTTTTTTAGTTTTGGACCGGGAATGATATTTTTAGTAGTATTAGTATTTTTAGTAGTATTAGTATTTATTCACACTGTTATTATTATTATTATACAACTATATATATAATTATTAGGATTACAGTATTATTATATGTTTAACAATTAACAAACAGGGAAGGCGACATACATTATATAAATATGAATTGGTTTTATTATAACACACAAATGTTTGTATGTACTGGTACTTAGGGCGTATGTCCCAGTTATTAGATGCATTGGTTGGGAATTAAAGTAAACTTATTTAAATATCTAAATATTTGTTTTATAAAATGTTTTTAAGACATATTGTTAATTAACTGTTTTTTGGCGCCAAACTAAGTATAAAAGGGGTGTGTCAAGTGTTAATGGTGGTTCTGATGAAATCTGAGAGAGTCAGATGAAAGCGCTTAACCACTAAAACCTATGTCTATGGAGTGTTCTGTGTTTTAAAATAAACCTGAGTTATATACAGACAACGGAGTTTCTTTTTGAAATAGGAGTATGACTGCAGTTGGAAGATTCCAATACTAATAACATTTTTTCCTGTTCGAGCTGTGGACCCGAGATCTGCTTTTTCGAATTTGGTGATTTTACATATTTATTTTACGTTGAATATTCAGAGATGGTGTCCAAATATGTTGGTAGAAAAATATGAAACTGTTTCAGCGACCCAAGTCAGTATTGGAAGGCACAACCTAAAGACACACAAAGCTATTAGAAAGTACCAGAATGCCAACATCCATTTCATTCCATTTTCATTAGGGGTAAATACGTGACTTCTTTTAAGGAGAGAATCTCCTCCACCATTTTGTATCCACCAAAGAAAAAAACTGAAGTCTATTTAGGTACAACATATCTATGCAGACACTTTCATGCAAAATCCTAAACCTTCTAGACTTTGTTGCATACTTGAAAGTTTACAAATTTCTCCTAATTGTTCTTTCATAAACTATATTTCTTCATCTTTTCCAAATATTTTCTAGTCTTCTCTGATTGATTCTTACAGTTATCACACAGTATGTTATAGATCCTACTAATTATCCACTTTTTAACAGCAGCTTCGGTTCTACACTCAACTTAAAACTCTTAACACAGCTGGTCTTGCATGCAGCAGTCCCCTGTCCCCATCTCTTTGCCTGTACTCTTATCTACCTTTGATAAGAAGACGGTTTCTACCCTGCAGCCAAACTAATTCTAAGTTTTAATCTGCTCTACTACCATTCACGCTTGTTATTTGCTCCCAATGCACTAGTTCCCTCTCTATCTTTCTCTAGTCAGCTCCAGCTCTCTCCTGCCTATTATCTACACACCTACTTACAGACATCGATATTGGTAAAATAGCCTTTCATCATAGTTCTTAGATTCTGCTACTTTACGAATGTAATATTTGGTAAAGTTGTTGTTTCTCCTTAAGGGCTTCCATCTAAAATCAGAGTCTTGCTTTACCTCCCAAACACCTTTTTATTCATACATCTGTTAACCAGGGTAGGCCAGTGATCAGTCCTGACCAATTTCAGTCTCAGCATCCTTTCCCCATTTGTTTTTTATCCTTTTGGTTGTGTTATATAAATGAACCTTAACTGTGTTGCTCTAAAGTATACCTTCAAAACAGGAAACCCTAAACCATCTTTTTCTATGAGAAGAATCTGCTTATCCCTATTAATTGTCTTATTTCCTTCCTAAAGAAATTCTTCTTTTGGTAATACAATCCATTACAGCATTCTTCCAAGATGATGATGATACCCCCCCCCCCCTTTAAAATATCATTAAATAAAAACAGATTATTACTTTCATCCTTACTGACATTCACATTTCCACATGATGCCATCTGTCCTGCTGACATCTGTTAACTAATTATACATCAATGTTTTTATCTTGTCTTATCCTCTCTTAGCTGTTACCTGTTGAGCCTCATCTTCCTCTAACTTTGTCATAATTATATCTTCCTTAAATACATCCATTTGTGCCTTTTCTTAGTTTGCCCATTATTCTGCTTTATGCCATTTTTCATAACATTTTTAAACCATTTCTAATACTTCTACAAGATCTCTTGATTATTTATTTTTCTTGCTATAGGCTCCATAACTTTAGATAAAATACTACTTTTTATTGTCTAGGAGACTCTGCTAAAGTTTTTTGTACTACAGAGTTGTTATAAAAGTAGTTGCTTAACAGTAGCCTTTGTGAACTTACGCATATTATCCAAATACTCCATTTTCCCTTCAGCACTCTTCAGTTGTTCCTCTTCTTGTCTGTGACATTTCCCTTCTTTTGCAACACTCTTTTCAACCCCATTTCCTATTAATTATTTCTCGTATTTTTTATTTCTAACATGTTTTTAAACTCTAATTTTCATTTTATTCTACTTACAAGCTTTTCTTAAAAACTTTTGACCATACCAATCAGTTTCCTTAAATGCTCTGTTTTTAAAGTGTACATTTGAAAACACTAGTGTCTCATTTGTACATTAACACTCTGCAACTTTCTATTTATTTTTACAGGTGCATGATCTGACACAGTTGTTGGATGGGTCTCAAGGCTTCCAATTAAATACATGCTCCTGTGAAATATAATGTCTACACAACTTTCATATATATTGTAGAATAAATAAATTCTGTCCAAGTTCCTAGTGCTAAATTCATCCTTCTTTACCAAATATTTTCGTATACATTTTCAGAAATTAACAATATATCCTCACCACTGCAACCAGGTTCTAGTTCCAACCCTTAAATACTTCTGCTAAAGGCTTATTATTCCCCCATCCACCAAGTTCTCCTAAGCTCCATAACAGTTTTAGATGGAATATAAATACATGACATGGTAATCCTCCTCCCTTGCTAATAACTCCTTACTACCACAGACTAAAACATTGTTGCCTTTTTTCCTCTTCTATCACTATTGGAGCCCCTCTCTCAATATGCATTATTATTGTTCATTTCCTTTGTCCCTCATACTCTCTTGAATGTCCATTCTGAAACCCTTTTGTTTATAAATTCACATACTAATCTCTGTCCAAATACGTCTCTTGAAACATTACTATTTGCATCATACCCTTCTTGATATAATTTTCCGATTTTGTCCATACCTACAATACTTCTCACATTCCATGTTAACACTGACAAAGTAGCCCTTCTAATAAAAAGCTATTGTTCCAACATATTATGCAACGCAGTTCTTCCGAATCTAAGTTTCCAACTTGCATCTTTTCACTTTAGTAAAGGACAAAAATCTGAATAGGTTTTCAAACCCACAGCCCCGATTAACTCACAGCAAACACATGAAAATATACACTTTCCAAAAAAGGAAGTTTACTCCTCCCTACAAAAGCAGGTTCCCCAAATTGATGATTCTACCAAAGGGTATTACCTATTCTAAAGTTAGGGTTAACCATGTTAAAGCACATGTTAGAGCCTGTGTTTCCACTTACCCAGACTGATGTCATTATCTTATCTCTGTTCCCTCCCAGATGTGAAAAACAGCTTCAATAATTTCAGTAAATGTTAATGTCTAACATTAAGAAAAAGTAGACTGGCTACACGATTAAATAAACTACACTGTGCAATATTACAATCAGTACATTATAGTCCTAAGCTGCTGGAGAGGCAACAACTTGTACAACTATTCACTTCTCACAGTTTCAAACTTTGTTTACTGTCACTGAACTGCTTGCTAACTACTCTTTAAAAGTTAATGAAACTGTAAATTAATCTGTACCTTATACATTTCACTCAGAACACACTGTTCAGACCTTTCAGAACTGGTTGCACCTGCTGACTCATTGTCAGCAACTAAAAGCATCTACTAAGAAAACAAAAAAAAAGTTATGTACTTACCATAACGTTCCGTGTGAGTTGTTCATCTCGCATTCA
Source organism: Protopterus annectens (assembly GCF_019279795.1). Taxonomy (NCBI): domain Eukaryota; kingdom Metazoa; phylum Chordata; order Ceratodontiformes; family Protopteridae; genus Protopterus; species Protopterus annectens. Next base: position 748,333,271 of record NC_056746.1, on the reverse strand, counting down.
TTCTTACAGATGGGTTCGGAGCTGATCCTCGGCTCTGAGTCACCTTACTACAAAGCTCGAGGTCTTCAGATCCCATGATGCACCTAGAGTTACCTCAGATCTTGTTTGCTGCGTATAATAATACCATATGTCACTCTATGACTTCATAAGAGAAAATTAACGAATGGTTGAGCAACCAGGAAGAACCCAACATCTCGGCCTTCTAAAAACCCTGGAGGGGGTAGGAGGATGGGAAGTAAGAATGAAGGTGAGATGAACAACTCACGTGGAACGTTATGGTAAGTACATAACTTCTTTATGTGAAGTTGTTCTATCTCGCCGTTCATTCTTACAGATGGGTAGCATCCCAAGCACCATGTATCTTGGGTGGCTCATGGGAGTATGTTTTTCAGGACAGTAGACCCAAAGGAGGCCCTGTCAACTTTGTAATGAGTGATAAAGGTATTAGGTCTTGACCAAGTGGCTGCTGCACAAATGTTATCTATAGGAAGTCTGGCAGAAAAGGCAGAGGATGTAGACACTGCTCTGGTGGAGTGAGCCTTAATTTTATGCTGTAAGGGCATATTAGCAGCTAAATAAGCTAATGTGATACAATCAGATAACCACTTAGAGTTGTTTTAGCCACTGGCATTCCTTTCCCGGAGTCTGAGAAAGAAATGAAAAGCTGTTAAAATTTTCTAAAATCTTTTGTTCTATCCAAGTAAAATCTGAGCTGTCTATGAACATCAAGTTTGTGCAGCATACATTCTAAATTGTTGGAGTGACTGGGGAAGAAAACAGGCAAATCAATAATTTGATAAGATTAGCTTCAGTGCAAACCTTAGGCAAAAAGGAGGGGTTAGTTCAAAGTGAAACTCTGTCAGCATGGAAAATCAAATAAGGAGGCTTAATGGACAAGGCTTGAAGCTCTGACACTCTGCGGGCAGAAGTGACAGCTACTAAAAAGATAGTCTTCCATGACAATAATTTGAGGTCACATGAGGAGGCTGGTTTGAATGGAGGAAGAATAAGGCGAGAAAGCATTAAGTTTAGATTCCATGAGGTATAGGGAGATTTCACAGGTGGTCTAAGATGAAAGGTCCCTCTGAAAAAGGCTTTGGATAGTTTGTGTGACATAATGTTCAATCTTTCACCTCCAAGGTGAAAATTAGAAATGGCAGCAAGTTGAACACGAACTGTTGCTGCTGTAGATCCTTTGTTAAAAGTCATAGTAAAGACTCTAAAATGGAGGCCATACAGACTTGATTGGGATCAATGTTGTTTTGAGAGGCCCAGTTAGAAAATTATTTCCATTTGCCAAGGTATAGTTTCCTCGTAGAGGATTTATGAGAGGATATGAGAATTTGTTTTGTCTCATTAGAAAGGTTATGGAACCTGGCTATGATAGGAATTAGAGCAGCCAAGCTGTCAACTTCAGGGACTGAAGAGAGGGATGAAGTTTCCCCGACGAGTGCGTCAGAAGATCTGGATCCGGGTCCAGAATCCAAGGATCCTCCAAAAGATGAAGTTGAAGGAAGGAGAACCAAATCTGACAAGGCCAATGAGGGGCTATTAGAATGATGGTCCTCCCCAGGACTTTTGCTTTCTGTAGTACCTTGGGCATCAACGGGATTGGTGGGAATGCATATAGGAGACCCGGAGGCCAACTGTGTACGAGTGCATCCCTTGGGGATTCTCCCGGAGGGAGAATCAGAGCAAAGCAGCTTCTGCATTTCGTGTTCATGTGGCTGAAGGAAAGCTCGCAGCAAGGCTGGCCCCACCTGTGGAATATCCTGTCCGCAATTTCTTTTTTGAGGGACCACTCATGAGGTAACAAAACTGCCCTGCTCAGCTTGTCTGCTATCACGTTGGATTTCCCCGGGATGTGCGTTGCTAACAAAGTGTTGGGTGGCTATAGCCCACTGCCATACTCTTAGGGCCTTGTGACATAGGGGGTAGGACGTGACCACAGACATGTTGCCTGTCTGAATCACAATTGTACCCAGAGGAAGAGAGTCCTGGAAGTACTGCAATGCAAAAAGTACTGCTCATCTCTAGGACATTGATATGCAGATATCTCTCTTGATCAGTCCATGTGCCTTGGGCTGTTCTTCCCTGAAAATGCCCCCCTACCCTACCAGGGAAGCGTCCATGGTCACTGTGGCTGCTGGTGGGGTAGAAAAGGATGACCTATCGTGATGTGAAGAGAGGTCAACCACCACTGAAGATCCTTTTTGCATGAGTTCATGATTATAAGGTGAGACACTGGGAGCTCTTGGTAAGACCATTGAGTGAATAACAGCCATTGCAGAATCCGCATGTGCATGTGACCCAGCGGTATGGCTAATATTGCAGCTGCCATCATGATTAACAATTTTAGTACTTCTGATGCTGGAGCCTTGTTTTTGGCTATGATATTGTGGACCTGCTGAAGGAATAGTAAGACTCTTTCTGCTGGAAGTCTCAGAGTGGTGGTGGTGGTGTCCAATTCTGCTCCGATAAAAATGGTATGTTGCGATGGCGACAAGGCAGATTTTCCTGAATTTAATGTAATGCCCAGCTAACTACAGAGTGAAAGATTGGTGTCCCTGGCTTGAATGAGTTGATGCCTGGAGGTGGCGGTGAGGAGTCAATCGTCTAGGTACGGAAAAAACCTGGAATCCTAAACGTCTCAGGTGAGCCGTGACCATTGCCATATATTTGAACACTCTGGGGGCTGAAGTGAGACCAAAAGGCAGGGCTCAAAACTGGTAATGATTGGCTCCCAGCCAGAAGCGCAGATGATCCCTGGATGGTCTGGCCATTTTTATGTGGTAGTATCCATTCTGGAGCTCTATCAAGCACATCCAATTGTCCTTCCCTAAGAAGGGAAATATCAACTGAAGCGTGACCATCCGGAACTTCTCCTTCTTGACAGATCTGTTTAGCCTGCTAAGGTCCAAAACAGGTCTCCAGTCCCCTGTCTTTTTTGGAACTAAAAAGAATCTTGAATAAGTTCTGGATCCTGTCTGGCCTGCTGGGACTAGTTGGATGACTCTTTTTCATAGCAATGTTTTGGACCTCTACTGTTGCTTGTTCCCTGTAACTGGGTGGAACGTCCGTGATTTTTCTGGTCAGTGGAGGGGGTGTGGTGAAAGGAATGAAATATCCTCTGGAAATACTTTGTACCCAGTTGTCATTTGTTAGTTTGAGCCAGGCGTCTGGATACAAAGATAAGCGACCCCCAACTACCTCCAGAGTCGGGCCTCCTTTCAGGAGTGCTGGTAGGGCTTCCCAAAGAAGTGGTCTCTGTCACCCTGGTTTTGTGGACCCCTTCTGCCGTGAGGGCAGCGTTTTCCATTATTGCCCCCTCCTCTGTCCCTGAAGGGGGGTTCACCACATGTCCTGAAAGGCTCCTTGGGCTTTTCAGAACCACATCTTTCCTCCCCTTTGACCCTTGGGGTAGGCTCTGGTAGGGGTGGAAAATCTGACAGCAGAGTATTTCCTTCCTGCTCAAACCTGGTCAAAGTTTCCTTAACTTTCAGCCAGAAAAGGGACAAGCCATCAAAAGGGGTATTTACAAAGGATGACTTGAAGGGCTCCGCAAAGGAACACAAGCGCATCTCCTAAGAGCAATTCTTGTACCCACTGCTGTGCTCATTCCATCAGCTGCATATAAAATGGACGAGTTAACTATGGAGTTCAGGGTGGCAAGCTGGAAGGCAACTTTATCTGAAACTCCTGCAGCTACTGTACCCTGAAGAGTATCTCTGAGCCATTTAAGGAGATCTCTTTGCAGTCTAGTAAAATGGGTTCGATAGTTGAGTGAACACAGTGCAAAAGCCGCTTAACTGTAAGTACGCTTCCCATATCTATCCATGATTCTAGAATCTCTGTTAGGAGGCTGGATAGAAGAGGAAGTTTCTGAAATTTCCTTTTCGGTGATTGCAGCCACCACCATGGCATCAACTGGTACACATTTGGTCAGAAAAGATTTGTCCTGGGGAGCAGAGATAAATTTATTAGGCCTCCTGGGGACAGGCTCCAAAGTATCCGGAGACTCCCACGCCCTTCGTGAGACCAGCTGCATAAGCTCATCAAAGGGCTGAGACCCAACAGCCTTCAGGAGAACTGACTCGTCTTCAGTAGGGTTGGTGGCCTGCCAGTCGCTCCTCTGCCTAAGGATTTCTAGTATCTCAGCAAATGAGATATCCTCAGAGGGGGACTGTGGGGACCCTACTGATTCATCCAAGCCAGTATCAGATGTCAGGGACTCCTGTGGTGAGTCTAGATGCTTCTTCTTACAGGCTCTCTTCCTGGGAACCTCATCAGTGGGAGCTTCTGGTGAGGTCTCAGAAGAGCATGGGACACCCAATGGGGCTTCCTGATGCTCTGGGTCTCTACGCTTGGCAAGGATCTGTGAAGCAGAAGCAGACACAGGCACTTTAGAGGAGGAGGAAGCTGGACCTGAGGTTGAAGATGGCCTAGGAGACATAACTCTCCTCATGGCTTCGAAGGCACCTCTGCTCCGATGTGAAGGGACCGACAGATTCGAGGAAATCATCGATACCCACGGCACTGGGACAGTGGGCTCCAAGCCAGAGGTAGGAGCCAAGCTCATCTGAGCCGAAGCCTTGAGGGGCAGAGTAGGAACCGACAAGTCGGTCCGACTATCCTCCCCAGACCTGACCAGAGAGTGTCAGCTCCTAGATTCCTCGATCGGCGCTGAGGACGTCAGAGTAAACGGAGCTGAAGACACTGGAGCAGGTGTCGGCTCTGAGGGCTCCACGATCAACAAGTCCAACTCCTCCGGCTTCGAAGGACCGGTATGGCTCAGAGGAGGAAGAGTAGTAGCTGGTAAAATGGTCTTCGGCTCAGAAGCTGCTTGGGTCGGAGCCGATAAGAATTTAGCAAAGGCCGGTGCCTGTAAAAGCTTCTGTACCACACAATCCACATCCAAATCGGAAAGGCTAATCGAAGACCAAGATGAATGGCTCGAAGGTGGTACCGACTGTAAAAGTGGAGATTTAGGTATTTCGGATACCGGTTCCACAACCGGGGATCGGCTCCGAAAGGATAAGACAGTCGGCTCCAATGTCTGTTGAGCCGATGTCGAAGACTTTTCCATCAGATGTAGAAGTCTTGGAAGACTTTGAGGACTTACTGGATCCATCTTGGTCGCTCAAAGCCTCTTGGAAAGAAGGTTTATGTAAATCTCTGTCAATGAGTTTTCTCCTTCTCTCCTGGAGAACCCTAGAAGAGAAAGAATGACATATGGAGCAGCTTTCTTGGAGATGCAATGCTCCCAAACAATAAACGCAGTTTACATGACTGTCGGTGACAGACATTTTCTGCCCACATTTAGTCGGTGACAGACATTTTATGCCCACATTTACAGCATTTTTTAAACCCTGACTTAGGGTGTTTGTCCTTAGCCATTTCAAAAAGCACAATGTTAGTAGGGTGTTGTAACAAAATAGACACACCCAACAACAAATTAAACAGCAACAGCAAGCCTTCCTAAAATACAGGCCAAATATAAACTGCAAGCACACACAAAGCTATTTGTTTAAATGGTAAGAGTAAATACAAACAAGTTGTGACAGACGTCACTATACAAATGCACACAATTATAAAAAAGCTACTAATGTACACACTTTATCTAAATTCTAAAGGGAAGAATTCAAAGTTGTGACAGAAAGGTCACTTTTTTAACTCAAACTCTAAAACTAATGTAAAGCTAACAGCACACAACTAATTTAAACACTAAACAAGGCCTAAATAAAAGAGGCCAAAGAGCTAAATACTAGATAAAGAGCACCAAGGGAAGGGAACTACACAAAGCTATAAAAGCTTTATCTAAATGTCTAAATATCTAAGATATAAAGAGAAACTATTTATCAAATATTTCTAATAAAGTTTTTACTGGCCCAAGCTAGCGAGAACCTCCGATCTACTGCAGCAGCAAACTAAATCTGGGGTAACTCTAGGTGCATCATGGGATACGGACTTGGGCTCGAGCTATCTGAAGACCTCGAGCTTTGTAGTAGGCCAACTCCGAGCCGAGGATCGGCTCCGTACCCATCTGTAAGAATGAACAGCGAGATAGAACAACTTCACATCAGTAATTTTGCAGATGGAAGAAAGAACCCTCGTAGACTTCACTCTGAATAAACTGGCTATTCTTCTCAAGATTGCTTGCACCCATTTGCTCCTTGTCTGTGGCCAAAAAGAGGTGCTAATGGAAAAATAAATGGTTAATAACTTTGCAAGTGCAAGAAATTACTATTTTTATGCATTTAATAATGTTGTATTTGCTTAAAAGAACCATTGTCTATAGTTTAAACTAAGGACATTAGTCCAGACATCCACCTCTATAGTTTGCATACAATATGACCAACATACTCTTACATCCCCCAGAAGCCACAGATCAGAACAATACATTTAACTTTAACTTGCATCTTCCTTGCTTGTCACTGTATAAAACCTGGATACAATCACTCATTCACTCTCTTACACGTCATAGCCAACTCCTAGATTGAACCCAGTCAACCGCCAGTATCTGCAGAGTCTGCAAGGCAAAGGGGGAACCAGAGTTGGTTACCAAGTCTTTCTTCCATATTCTTTGGAACCATAGAACCATAGAAAAGGTTCAGATGGCAAAAATCTTTCTATGGCCTTGGTTTGCTACTGTCAGAAGAATCTTCAGCTTGCTGGCTCACTCTTTTACTTCATCCTTAGCCTGTTCTGCATCAAGACATGATCCCCAGGAAATATATTCTGAAGAAGCTGGATATAGCAACTTGGGTCTCACACCTCCCCCTTGACATCCACTGATTGCCAGGATGAGCTTGCTTTTCCTTGTGTGGTATACAGTGAATAATCATTTGCCACAAACACTCTGATGTCCCCAATTTTAATATCTTTCCCTTCTTCCATAGGTTTTGTCAGGTGCATCTCTTTCTGCTTGTATGAATGCAGCTTTACTAACCTAGGCCAAGTATGTTCAGAGATGTATACTTAGACTTATGTAAATATTTTAAACAGAGAGATAAATGGACAGCCACTGGATAGGACAAAACCAGGAACAGCTGGGTAGTGTGGGAATAGGAGGAAAATTAGATAGGGGGGTAGAAAAGGGTTACTGACAGAATATTTGATGAAAATGTCTACAACAATTCATCTCTAATACTCATGGATTTCATAATCCATAACTACTGTGTATACCTACTCAAAGTGCCAAACATTTCACTAAAAATACTACAAAAACTTGTCAGCTGCTGGATTTGTATAATTTCTGTATACCTAGTACTACATTCTTCATTCAGAACTATTGTTACTTTGCCAGTTGGACCTTTTCTACCAGAGCTTCTGCCCAGTAAGGCTATCCCAGCTAACAAATGCAAATAAATAACTAAACAGACAGACAATCAGTAAATAGGCAGGTATTCTTGATAGGTTCCTCCTTGTGAGATATTAGGTGGGTCTTTAACTTTTGGTGCTCATATATTTGAGTATATGAATTAAAACAGCACCTTCAGTAGCACGTTCAAACGTTTCCCCAAGCAACAGACATACTATGAAATTCTGTTTATGAGGTGGGAGCCACTATGCATGCACAAACTTTATTTCCACTAAGAACAAAAGATGACAAAAAATAAACAAACACTGTTGGGGCTGAGCATGCTCTCCTAGCCAGGCATACACACACAGCCCTAGCATTTGCTAGCAGGAGATACTCCCCTCAGAGCATGAACAGAAACATTTTTTTAAAAAACAACTAACCTGGGGATTGCAGAACAGTTACACATACTGGTTTATAAAGGAACCATATACTGCTATTGTAGAAAAAATCAATTGGTTGTCTACACATGCGCTGTTGACAGTCAGGATTAGCTTGTCTAAACTATCAGTCTTGTCTGTGTCACTTCATGGCTGAGCTCTACTTCTCTAGCATGGTGAGGACTACTAAGTGCTTGAAAAGGGTGGCAATATCTTTAAAGCTCATCTGCTTAAAGGTGTACATGGCTACGCATCTTATGGCCCCCGTGATGACTTGTCTTGTATGTACCTATGGGGCCTACATCACATTACCGAATGCCCAGAATGTCAACATACACAATGCAGACTCCAAAATATCAACGGAATAAAACAATGAAGTGTGGCAGTAGGTGGCTGTCCATATCACTGTACAGTTTTGAGTGGGATATTGACTTTTCCCGACTGTAATGTGATCTAGGAGTTGGTATATATAATTAGAAGGGCATGATGGGCATTGGGGGGGGGGGGGGCTTGCCTCCCTGCAAAAAGATGTTTTGGATGTTTTGTTTTTATTTTCAGTGTCTTGTTCGGTCAATGTTTTGGTGTTAATGAAAGTCTACATTATAGGCGTTCACTAATGTAATATAGCTCCATTCCTATGCTCCTTTTTCAGTGATGAATACTAACTTGAATCAGTCAATCAGTCCTGGGATCATATATTTTCACAGAAAATTCAAGTACTTTATTGTGGAAGATACACTTTTTGTTGATGTTTACATTCCTTTCCTTTCTATACTTTTTTTGTTATTCAGTTTTAAAAGCAAAGTGTTCCTTTTAAAACAGATCACCGCATGATGAAAACTGAAACCAAATGAGAATAGCTGATGACCAGTATCTCCCAGCTTGTATGCTTTATTGCATTTCTTTTGACCACCATGACAGGATTTGTTGGCATGACTGAAATGGGTTTACAGAAGCTCTTCCAGGTATGGAGATCCAGACATCAGAAGATAACATCTAGTTTAATGTATATATTACCATGGGATCAATGCCTCAGTGCTACTGATTTTGGTCTCATTTACAATACTATAGCAGTACTTTTCCAAATGTGTCATACAACAGGGCTGACAAAAACTGGCAGCAAGTATCACATTTGCAGATTTTCGAGCCCTGTCAGGGAATATTCAAAGTTACTGGAGGAGAACTCCACAAAGCAGTTTGTCTATGGGGGAAGAGTATCTTACAGTTATGCTCTCACATCTGTGAGACAGCTCACATGACTAATGATCCCAGTGAGTGTGTACAAAACAGCAAATAAAAACTGCCTCTTCAGCTTATCTCCAAAAAAGAATGTAAGCTTCACTGTTATTACACTGTGCTAAAGAAAATCATCAACACATCCTATGCAGAATCTCAATTAAGCAATACAAGGAGTCAGACTATCTCATCTTACCAAAATAAAAGCATTTAATAACATATCAAAGCTGTCTGTTGTAAGGTCCCCAAAAATATATTATAGGTAAAATGTGACTAATGCAATATTGCATGCTGCAAGATAAATACACACAAGTCTTTATGAAGTATCCTTGCTACACTATATATGTAAACAAATCCCAAATAAAAATGTCCCCTGGCTACCACTGTCGCCACCCTTAAACACCAGATTAATACTTAAAAGTGAAGTATTCTCTGCTCTCTCTATGTATTTGAAATAGTGTATCCAAGTCTACTGACAGAAGAAACAGCGGCACAGGAAGTGGGTTATCTGGAAAGTCTAATTACAAAACTAGTAAAAAAAATGTTTGCCGTGAACCCAGAGAAACAATTTTATGCCCTTAATGTACTCCAACAAGCAAAACAACAGTTTTTTTTTAAATATAATCTTCATGGAGAGTTAATGTAAGAATATTTCCTTGCACATAAAGTACATAAAATTCCCTATTAAACTGATCAATAGTATGATTTTCAGGTACCATTACTAGGACTGTTTAAACCACAGTTATTTTAAAGGACACTTTAGTAGCAACAATGGATAAAACTGTCAAAACAGTTTTTTGTTTTACAAAAACTCAAGTAAAGTAAGCATATTGTATTTACAGTCTTTATCACTGATTCACTGTCCTTGCATTCCACAAAGTGTTCACTAACATTAGTTTGACACAGTTTTGTTTTATAGCGTTCATCTTTTCTTTCTTTCCAGTAACAATTCCCGTTCTCCCATTATTTGAATGACATGAAGCAGTCTGTAATCAGTTGCTTATCTTTTCTTCTTACAAAAATTATTCCACAATTGTCTTCATCTAGGAAGACTGCTGACAAACTAGCTCTATGGGGCACAGGGATAAAGCTCTGACTGCAGTACAACTGACTAATATCTAATAAGTGGCTTGGACACTGAAGAAGCTATGCTGAGAGGGATGGGATTAAGCAGATGATGGTGGCCTGCCCTTACTGATGAGAAGGTGCTGGTTTGGTCCTGATATAGGAGTGCCACCTAGGATCATGATGAGAAGTGCTTTTCCATAACTACAGTAAAATAAGAGTACAAGTACAGCCAAGGAGTGCAAGTATTCCGAACAGCACATATTACCAAGAAGCACACATCCACAACAGGTTCACAGTAGCAAGGAATTACAGTTGAGTGTCAGCCAAAAGGGAGATGGCTGCAGGTGCTTACCAAAAAATCCCAAACCACAGAGGATGATGACATAAAAGGAGCAAGGTTCTGCCCCCATCCCAGTTTTCTTGAAGAGTCTCACCACCACCACAATGTGGTGAGCCAGGAAAACATGTGGCCAATTACCATACGGATTAGTCATGTGCCATTTATACTTCAGTTCTTCTCTGAAGCCTTACCTAAGAAAACACTGGTGTCTTTGACATCAGTGACACTGCGTTCATGTAAGCAGGGAGAGACAGAGACGGAATATTTTTATTTGTATGATTATTTGCTTTTGTTGCCTGGGTTAATCTAACCAGGCCTGCAGTCTATTTTTAGAGGACACATGAGATGTCTTACTTAACATGCAATGCACTCACACACTGACAAGACTGAACTTGGATGCTTGACCTGGTTAAAGGATTCCTAAGTGCTTCACAATATGTAAACAGACAGCATAAGATTGAAGCCCCAGGTAATCTATAGCTCTTCTACAGCTCATTGTTTCATCTGTTTGAGCCATGCTATCAGACAAGTAAATACAATTATATAAATGAGTAGGGATAATCAATGAAACAGAAAAAGCAAAGTAACCTGGGGAGGGGATACAAAAACAAGCACAATGTACTACATGGAAATACAGTTGTCATCAAGTAAGGCAGTTATGGTGCAACCATCACACCTTATCTTAAGGTGCCATGGTCCTTGGTAATACTGAGGGTGGATGTGGGGAAGCACAATACTGTAGAGTTTCTAGACAGAATATCTCTGCAAGGGCATCATACTAGCCTAGAGAATAAATATCAAATGCAAACTATAATTACATAGGAGCAATGTCTAAGTCAATTGAAGATGTAATGGTATTCTTGCAAAACGAAGAAAGCAAGAATATATACAACTTCACATGAAACAGAAAAAGGCAGCATGGAGAATTACTGTGTTATGTATTCGCTTCATAGATCCAGGGTATAAGGTGAACTCCTGACCTCTGGTCACAGTCTGTGTAGACTCTGCATGTTTTCCTCTATATCTGTGTGGGCTTTTTCTAGCTACTCTGGTTTCGTAATAAAAAACATAGTGAATGATTGGTTACTCTAAAGAGTCCATATATTTTTACCTTTACCCTTGTCCTTGTGGCCTGGGTAATGAGTAATAAGGGTCAGATCAACCATTTCAATTTCCAGATTAACAAATTAATAAACTTCAAGTCTCACAGGGGTGAGGAAAGTACCATAAAACACAGTCTCTCTCTGGAAGATAAAGACATTTCTTTCTAAGATGGCTACACACTCCAAAGTAGTAACACACTTTATAAAGTATTTTAGTGGTGAGAAAGGGGAGGATAAGGACATATGTAACTTTATAAAAAGTTATATGGAGCATCCAGAAGGATACAAGGATAACACAATACTAAACATAACAACTGTCTGAGGAAACCTGATAGAAAAGACGGAGGGGTAAAAACAGTAATGGAATAATAAATGCAACAAGTATCTGAGGTAAAATGATAGAAAAGATGAAGAGGTAAAAATAGTGATGGAAGTATAAATGTTACAAGTGTCTGAGGTAACCTGATAGAAAAGCTGGAGTCAGCGGTAACCTGATAGAAAAGATGGAGTCAGAGGTAACCTAATAGAAAAGATGGATGGGTGAAGACAGTGGTGGAATAATAAATCTAACAAGTATCTAATGTAACCTGATAGAAAAATTGGAGGGGTGTACATAATGATGGAATATTAAATGTAACAAGTGCCTGAGTAACCTGGTAGAAAAGATGAAAAAGTGAGGACAGTGGTGTAATAATAAATATAAGTACCTGAGGTGACCAGATAGAAAAGACGGAGTGGAGAAGATACTGACTGAATAATAAATGTAACACTCAGGTTCACAAAGGCCAAAGAAGTTCAAGACCCAAAAGCCAGCAGGAAAGGTCATGGCCACAGTGTTTTGGGATCAGGAAGGTATTGTAATGATCGTTTTCCAAGGGGGCAAGCAGTTAATGCAGAATATTACTGTAACTTGCTGCGCCAATTAAAGTCTGCATTGGAAGAAAAAAGGAGAGGGAAGTTGTAGAAAGGAGTTCTCCTTTTGCAAGACAATGCACTTGTTCACAAGGCTGGCAAAATGATGGATGTTTTGACAAAACTAGGGTTTGTGTGCACAGACCATCCGCCCTACTTACCAGATCTTGCTCCATCTGACTACTTCCTGTTTCCAAACCTTAAAAAGAGTTTGAAAAGGAGGCAACGTTTGAGTGATTCTGAGGTTATTGCAGCAGCAGAGCAGCATTTCAGTGACCAGACTTCAGACTTGTTTGCCAGAGTTACACAAACTTCAGCCACGATGTGCTAAGTGTGTTGAACTTCAGGGAGAATATGTTGAATAACTTGTACATTTCATAGCTCCACATCATTCCCTTCTTGGTTGGGCTTAGAACTTTTCAGCACAGAATCAATGCACATAGATAATCCTTGTATAACAACCTGTGACATACATCTAAAATGTACTATCCTCCTCCCAGAACTCTCATACTTTAAGTATGCAACCTAAGGCTTTGGTATACTGGCCGGATGCCAGGCTGCCCTAGACAGGAGATCCCTAATGTTAAGAAAACTGCAACAGTGAAATGGAAAGACATCTCCCCCGGACTTAATAAACTCTGTGTAGAAATAGTGTTATTACTACATGGAGTGAATGGTGTCCGTGTCCGCGTCTTCCTCTCGGCAGCTCGCCTTGCATATTAATGAAGGTGCGCTACTGAGGGGGAGCCATGTACACAGATAATGAATCAGTGCTTTGTTACAGTAGTGCTCACAGATCTGTAACATGTCTCCTGCACTTCCAAAGTGCCATTCAGCACCTCCCAATAAAGAAAGTGTCCTCAGATACTTAAATGCAAGATGTGAAATGAATGTCATTGTAGGGGATGTGTTACAGTACCCGTAACACCCCCCTGCATTGTGAAAGTGACGTATGACACTAAATAAATGAAAAGAAAGTGTCCTCGGACGCCTAAGTAATACTGTGCACTGAATGTCAAGTAGGGGGTGTGTTACAGTATCCGTAGCACACCCCTTGCATTGTAAAAGTGATGTACAGCACTAAATAAATGAAGAAAGTGTCCTCAGACACTTAAATAATACTGTGAACTGTAATGTCATTTAAGGGGTGTGTTACAGTAACTGTAACACACCCCCTGCATTGTAAAAATGCGGTACGGCACTAAAACAATAAAGAAAGTGTCCTCAGACACTTATTTAATAATGTGAAGTCTAATAGTCTAATTTTAAATTAATGGTTATTTTTTTCCCCATTTTGCTCAAAGTTTAAACATAGCTGAATGGGTTTGTATGGCACTTTGCTCAGCAGTACTTAAATGTATCAAGAAGTTATATAAAAATGTACAGCTAAAATCATCACAGCCGAGTTAGCTGACTGGTTAGAGTCACAGCTTTGTTTACAGTAGGTGCACGGTTCAAATACCAAGATAGGCCATTCATTATTTACAAGGGAAATCATTTTTATATTAATTTTTATTTTATTTATTGATGTAGTTAGTGATATTTGTTAACCAGTGTAGCTGGTCCAGAATCCCAGTGTCCGTGGAAATACGAGGTGAAAACCACCATGTAAACACAAGTGTCCAATACAGTACAGTCACACCCCAAGGAAATATAATGAAAGCACATAGGGGAGGTCTTGTAAAGTAAAATATATACACATAATAATGTATCAATAATGAACAATTAATAGCCAATTCCTATTTTTTTAAATGAAGAATCTTGTTTGCCCCTAGCTCAGTTTTGCTAAGCACTGCTAAGCCAAGCTAAGCAATGCTTAAACAGGACCTGTTTGAGCAATAATTAGCAGTGCTTTAGCTGGTTTAAACATTGATAAGAAGTCACATTCTAAGCAGTATTCAGCTCAGCTAAGCAGATTTGCACACTGCTAAGCACTGCTCAGCATTTGCCACTTTAAGCACTGTTCAGCTCAGCTTAACAGGTGTGCATACTGCTGAGCTTTGCTCAGTATTTTCAAAAATGGTCCAATGACAGCAAAAGGCAGGAAAGTACAGTTTTGTACCTACCATAAATGTAGATGTTCATGTGCTAATACAGCTGCAGTAATCACATATGGGTTCTCTGCCGTCAGGCGGTCCCTCGGTCGGCCAAATTCCAAAGTCTAGGTCCGGCGTCGGTTGTTGTCGCTTTCTTTCCTGACGTCAGTGCGACAGGGGTATATAAGACACCATATTCTTCAGTCTTTCTTGCCCCAGATGTCAGGTGCCCCCAGAAGGAAGGCAATACATAAATTATATATATATAAATATATATTCAAGCAATGCAATGTAATCAAAAAACAGTAGTTGCAAGCAAATACACCATAGGAGGATAACCCAAATTAGGTTGTATGAGGAGGTGTTAGCCACTAGTCCTTTACCAAGAGGGGAAGGAGGGAGGGAAACCTGTACTGCAGCTGTATTAGCACTCGAACATCTACATTTATGGTAGGTACAAAACTGTACTATGTTCATCGTGCATACAGCTGCAGTAATCACATATGGGTAGAATCCCACAGCTACGCACAGGGTGGTAGGCACTAGGTGGAACTGGGATGAGCCAGAA
The DNA here is from genome assembly GCF_019279795.1 of Protopterus annectens. Taxonomy (NCBI): domain Eukaryota; kingdom Metazoa; phylum Chordata; order Ceratodontiformes; family Protopteridae; genus Protopterus; species Protopterus annectens. Next base: position 748,318,268 of record NC_056746.1, on the reverse strand, counting down.
TGCCCTGCAACACAGCAGTGGCAAAGCCTGCTCTAGTTTTAGAATACAAAGGCAGGTGGTAGTGTTTTTTGAAGGTATGCACAGAACTCCAAGTGGCTGCCTCCAAAATATCTTTGGTAGGAACTCCTCTGAGGAAGGCTGTAGAGGTAACTTGTTGCCCTGGTGGAGTGGGATCTGATGCCTGTAGGGACAGATTTCCCATGATAGGAGTAACAAAATCGTATGCAGTGGCCTATCCATTTTGAAATTGTCTGTTTGGTAACAGGCTTCCCTTGAGCTCCTATAGCATAGGACACAAAAATTTGTTCTGATTTCCTGAAAGGCTTTGTTCTGTCCAAATAATAACGTAGCTGTCTATGGATGTCTAAGGAATGTAGCAGCCTTTCCTCTTTGTTTTGAGGATTGGGGTAAAAGGTAGGTAAGTGTATGGCTTGATTTAAAGCTACCCTGGATACCACTTTAGGCATAAATGACGGGTTGGTTCGAAGGGAAACCCTGTCCTGATGGAAGATGAGAAAGGGCTGCACAGCCATGAGGGCTTGTAGTTCCGAAACCCTACGAGCTGAGGTAATGGCCAGAAGGAAAGCTGTTTTCCAGGACAAATATTGCAAATCTGTTGAGGCAGCTGGTTCAAAGGGAGGCAATGTTAATTTTTCTAGAATGTAATTAAGATCCCAGGCTGGCACTGTTTGTTTCCTTGGTGGTCTTATATTCTTAGCCTCTCTGAGGAACTGTCTTAACAGTGGGTGAGAGAATAACGGTGGATCCGTGTTGAATTCTGCAGAAATGGCTGAGGCATGGAATTTTATGGAGGAAAATGAAAGTTCACTGTTCAGCAGCTCAGTTAGATACTGTAATACCTGAGGCAAATTCAGTGTTCTAGGGTCCTGGCCTTTTTTCTCATTCCAAGAGCAAAACCGTTTCCATTTTGCGGAGTAAGCCTTTCTAGTAGATGGCCTTCTGGCCTCCAGAATGACGTCCTGCACCTCTTTGGGGAGTAGGGTCTGTTGTGGTGTTAAGGAATTTTCCATGCAGCGAGATTGAGTGTTTTCAGTTGACTGTGAAGAGTTTTGTAGCTGTGCTGAGTCAGCAGAAGAGGCATTAGACGTAGAGGCCAGGGAGGAGTATGTGTTAGGCTCCTCAGGAGAGGGTACCAGTGCTGTCTTGGCCAGTCTGGAGCAATCAGTATCATCTTCGGTCTGTCTGCTCTTGCTTTCAAGAGCACCTTGGACAGAAGAGGCAGAGGTGGGAAAGCGTACACTGTCCATGCTGCCCAACTGAATGAAAGGGCGTCCACTCTCCAGGCCTTTGGATGAAAGGTCCTTGAACAAAACTTTTCCAATTGATGATTCCTGTGGGAGGCGAAGAGATCTATGTCTGGCCTCCCTCACGCTTGGATTATCTTTGTAAACACGTGAGGATGCAACTTCCATTCGTGCGGATCTGTCATATTTCTGCTTAGATTGTCTGCCAGCATGTTTTCCAAGCCTGGCAAGTACTGTGCTTGAAGTTCGATTTGCCATTCCAGAGCCAAGTTCCAAAGTGTCATGGCTAGTCTGCACAGGGGGTATGAATGTGTTCCTCCTTGTTTGTTTATGTACCACATTACTGTGGTGTTGTCTGTTCTTATCAATAATTGCCCTGGATGCAGGAGGTCCTTGAATGCTATAATTGCATTTATCACTGCTAGCATTTCTTTTTGATTGATGTGAAGGTGCTTTTCCTTTTGGGACCATTTGCCCTGAATGCACCTGCCTGTCATGTGCGCCCCCCAGGCATAATCTGAGGTGTCTGTTCTGATGACTTGATTTGCTTGAGGCTTGCAGAATGGGAGACCTGTGTTTGTTTGACATGCTTGGGCCCACCACAGAAATTCCTTTTGCAAACATGGAATTATTGGTATTATTGTTTCCAAATTGTGGCTGTGTTGAGACCATAGGTTTTTTAGGTACCATTGAAGTTCTCTCATCTGCAACTTTGCACATGGGATTAAAAGAATGCAAGATGCCATGAAGCCCAGAGCCTGCAGGATTTTCCTTGCAGTAAGCCTGGTACAATTTGCTAGTATTTTGAAGTACTGAGTTAGTTGCCCCTGTTTTCTGGCGTAAGGTAGGCCATCTGGGTGTTTGTGTCCAAGCTGGCACCCAGGAAAGTTATTTTCTGAGATGGTGTTAGCCTGGATTTCTCTTTGTTGATTGTGTATCCCAGAGAATTCAGTAACCGGGTTGCATAAGGCAGATGTTCCAGAAGTATGTGCTTGCTGTCTGCTTGGATCAGGCAGTCATCCAAATAAGGGTAAATTTGTATCCCTTGAAGTCGGCAGTAGGCAATTACTGATGCCAGGCATTTCGTGAATACTCTGGGCGCAGTAGAAAAGCCAAAGGGCAATGCAGAGAATTGATAGTGGATTGAACCTGCAGGAAATCTGAGGTATCTTCTGCAACTTTGTCTGATTGGGACATGCAGGTATGCCTCCTTGAGGTCCAATGTTACCAGCCAAAACTCATTGCCCAGCATGGGAAGAAGCTGCTGTAATGTGAGCATCTTGAATTTTTGGTACGAGTAGAAATGTATTTAGGATGGATAAGTCCAAAATGGGTCTCCGATCGGTTCCTTTCCTTGGTACCAGGAATAGTCTGGAATAAAAACCTTGACCTTGTTCGTGAGTAGGTACCTCTTGAATCGCTTTCATGTCCATGAGTTTTGAAATTTGTGTTTGTGCCTCTGCCCTTTGATTGTGTGGCAGGTTTGGCATGCCTCTCATTTTTGGAAGAGTGTGAAAATGAAATCTGTAGCCTCTGTTTATAATGTCCAGGATCCATTTGTCTGTTGTGATAATATGCCAATTTCTTGTAAACAATGCCAGCTTTCCTCCCAAGGGAGCTGCCAGCTGAGACTTGCTTGGCATGAAAAGGAGGAAGTCATTGGGTTTGTTTTCTGTATTGTTGTGCACTGTCTTCGCCACCTCTTGGTGCTGAAGTTTGCCATTGTCTCCCTCTATATGATCCTTGAGATTGTCCTCTGCCCCTTGTGCGCCTGTATCTACCCCTTTGGGGCTTGTCCGTGGCTGGAAAGGACCAGTTTTTAGAAGGCCAATTTCTGCTAAAACGAGGTGGTTGTACCTGTAGAAAAGCCTTGACAGTTTGCATAAATTTAGCCTTTTCTTCCATTTTCCGTAGTATCTCCTCAGCATTAGTACCAAATAGTACATCCTTTTGTAAAGGAGCATCTAGTAGTTTAGCTTTAACATGATCAGGCAAGCTTTGTTCCCTAAGCCAGGCATGTCTACAAATGACTGATCCTGTAACAGTAGCTCTACTTGAGGCCTCTAAGGCATCATAGCCACATTGTAAGGTGTGTTTACCCACTTGTTCTGCACTATGCATCATATCCTGCAATTCCTTCAAATCTGGTTGCTCAGGTTGAGACATTTTATTTCTTAATTGTGATAACAGAAACTGTTGATATTTAAGCATATGGAACTGACAATTTAAGGCCCTCATGGCTAGGGTGGCCGAGGTGTATACCTTTTTTCCCCACCTTTCTAAGGATCTAGATTCTCTTTCGGAAGGTGGTGGATTCTTGGCAGTAGAGGCCTTCATGCCCTTGGGGCCTTGAGAAATGGTTTCAGGGTCAGCATTATGGCTTTTGAAAAGAAATTGGTGAGAGGTAGGAACTCTGTAGTACCTATCAGGTTTGACTGGGGCAGGAGGCAGGGAATTCGGGTTAAGACAAGCCTCCAAGTAAACATCATCAAGTATGTCCAAGACAGGAGGTATAGCCAGAGGTCTGTGTTGAGGTAACAAAAGAAATTCCCTAAGCCTTTTCTTGGAATCAGAAAAGTCTTGGCCTTCCCAATGGAAGTGTTCCCTCAAGGTGTGCAAGGTTTCCCCAAAAGAAAACTCCTCTGGGGGAGATACAGAAGGAATGGACTGTTCTGCATCAGAATCTTCATAAGGGGAGTATGCAGTGTTCCTCTACATCAGAATGTTCTGAGAAAATGGAGCCCTGTTCAGAAGAGGGAGAATCTTCCTCCACTCTGGGTCTCTTGTCTGGAGGGGGTTGAGAACCCCTGATAAGAGTAATTAAATCCTCAGCCATTTTAAGCATCTGCTTTTTAGGCATGGGGCCTGGGGATGGGCCCTGAGCAACAGGCCTCTTGGGATGCATGGCTGATTTGGACTTAGTAAAGGCCTTAATGGAAAAGGAAGATGAGGGTCTAAAGACACCCTGGGTGGAAGTGGACCTGTCCACATCAGGAGGCTCAACACTCACAGTGGCTTCGGTGGTTGTAGTCTGAGTAAGGCCCGAGGTACCTGCGGTCTCGGTTACAGAAGACACCGCCAAGGAAGTGTCGTCGGTAGTCAGGGACTGCATAGGCGTCTCAATGAGAACCGGACCACATGTAGCCGGTTTTGGCGTGGTGTCGGTGGAGACCGCGGACCTCGCGTGCCGGTCCTTGTCCTTGCGTTTTTTGGACAAAACAGTAGTCGGAGTCTCCGACGACATTTTATAATCAAAGGCTTTACCAAAATAATGTTGGGCGAACTCCGCCCGACGCTTAATAGTGCGTTTATTGAAAGTAGCGCAAAAGCGACAGCCCGAGACTTTGTGGTCTGGGCCTAAACAAGGTATGCAGAGGGAATGGAAATCCTTATGCGGTATTTGCTTCCCACAAGAAATACAATTGTTAACTTTGTCTGACATCGGTCTGAGGCAAGAAAAGTTTCCCCAATGGGGTACTTAGCTTTAAAGAAGACTTCGGTTTCCAATTTTTCGTAAATTCAGGAGCTGGCCGACCGGCACTTGCGAACTGCTTCTGCTTCGGGCACCGCGCGGCAAAAAAGACTGAAGAATATGGCGTCGGCTGTGTCTTATATACCCTTGTCGCACTGACGTCAGGAAAGAAAGCGACAACAACCGACGCCGGACCTAGACTTTGGAATTCGGCCGACCAAGAGACCGCCTGACGGCAGAGAACCCATATGTGATTACTGCAGCTGTATGCACGATGAACATCATGGCCTTATTTAAACTGCACAGGCAGGAATACAGGCAGAACCTGTTAGAGTTTGATCCCTGTAGGAACTATGGCAGGTGCAGGAGAAGGACACACGCTTTCAGGCCCAGTGCTGTGGCATATTTTGAAGTCCAGGGTCATGGCTGGGCTCCTTGTAAAGAACCATGATGACAGACTGTTGCACGGCCAGTACCAGGGCTCAGAATACAAGTCTGATGCCTGGACCGTCTGGCACATGAGCTCACCAATGCCACTGGCATACCCTGCACTGGTGAGCAGGTCTGCCATCATTATGACGACCTGAAATGGAGGAAGGGGGTGCTCTTGGCCCAATGGATCCAAGATGTTCGGGCCCAGAATGACCCAGAAGTTTGTAGGTACATAAAGTGTTGCTTTATCAAATTGTAGTATGACAGACAGGTATGCATAATGGTGTGTTTTCCCCCCACGGATGCAAAGGAGGGGGCTCATAACGTTCATGCCCATGCAGAACAACTGGAGAGGCTGTGCTGACAGTGTGGTGAGTACAGATATAACTTGCAATATACATAGTCCAATAAATAAGAAAGTGTAATTGTTTACTGCCATTAGGTATAGTGTGTTCTGAATGTACTGAATGTGTTGTTAGACCAACATTGATATAAGTGACTAATGCCAGGTACTGTGTAATACAGAAGAAGGCAGCAAACAAGCTACTGTTGATGAAAGGAAGACAATACTGTAGTAATACTGTTTAGGAATGAATCTGTTAAAGTATACTGTGCTTGCTACTCTGAAAGTAATAACTGACACACATTCATCATCTACAGAATTTAGAATTTTGAATGCAATAAACCACTGTGTCATGTCACCCTAAATAAAGCTATTCCCACAAACTGTTGTGTTTAATCTGGTCTGTTGTTGAAGAAATATAAGTGTACGGGTGCTACACAGCAAATATGGCTATGAGAGCATGAATTCACTGAGGTTTGTCTGCTAAGCAGCTGTTATGCCAAACTGAAGATGTGGAGCTGTAAAACAAGATACAATGAAAATTGATATATGTTCTGCACTAAGATGTGAACCTTGAATTGTAACGTGTAATGTATTATAGTGTGTTCCCTGCAGCACTGTCTTGTGTTTACTTCTGCATTTCAGCTACATGTATTCCTGAATGTAGGTATGCTGCTGCAGGCAATAATGAGACTATAATAAGTAGAGACTGCAAATATAGCGTCTATATTATCTTATCGAAGTTTCAGAATATTGAATCTGATATGGTCAACACCATATCATAGAATTCTGAAAAATCGACAGATAAAAAAAAATGCCTTAACACAAAAATAAATAAAAACTTACCTTTGCAAGCAGGGGAGCAAACCCCCGCTGCACTCTCCATGTGGGGGGCTGTGCCCCCCCTACTTAAATATACCAACTCCAAGATCGCACTACATTGCAGTAAACGGGTATCTCCCCTTACGGAGATTTCCATTTACACGTGCGATGACTTTTCGCTTTCGTCATTTTGGTGCCAACAATATCAGCTTCGATACTGTCGGCCTTCGACAGGGTGAAGTAGACCCCAAATATATGATGTGCAAATGTGTATGGGTCAGGTATGCAACCCACCACCCTGTTATGGTCTGTACAGATCACACATTGTCATCCCCTTTGGTAAAAACTCTGTACCCATGAACTACCACATAGCTGGTAGTCTACTTAATGCCAAAAATATGATGAGACCTTGGGACAGGTGGACAGTAGTCTCTCCTTTGATAATCACATCGCCACAGTGGTCAGGAAATCCTTCTACATGGCTCATCTCATCACAAAAGGATTCTCATCCAGAAAAAAAGAGGTCATTGTTCCCCTCTACTCATCACTCATTAGACCCATTATAGAGTACAACACCCCTTTTGGTATGTACCTCACAAGACATCTACAACAACTGGAAAGACCACAGAAATACCTCACAAAGAGGGTTACTGGCCTCAAACAGATGCCCTATGCAGACTGTCTCAAAAAACTACAGCTTTACTCCATCGCATATCGCCTACTCAGGGGCGATCTCTGCCTAACACACAAAGCTAAGTCAAACCCAGAGCTGTTGGACATGCTCCACTTAAAGAAATCCCAATCCCTCCGAGCTACACGCTCTAGGGACCTTAACCTTGTCACCACAATAAACAGAACATTTTGGAGGGATAGATTCCTATCCCAGAGACTTCCCATACTCTGGAACAGACTACCTATCTATGTCAAACAGAGCTCCTCATTAGCACTCTTCAAGAAAAATCTTGATGACTGGATGGGAAATGGGAAATTCATCCCGGGGATCACTTCTGTGGCTCTGCTTGACAGGGGCACAGGAAAATAATTTTCTTGGGTGGCGAAAGCCAAGGTACATTTTTTGGCTAGGCTTGTATGGGCCCTAGGGCCGACAGCCTAGTACTTACCTATGAACACATTTTCACATCCACTAGGGATTGAATGTGTACACCTGCATTCAAAGCATCAATACACAGTTCACTAACTATCATGCATGAATCTCATGCATGTATGTTCAACTGTCACTACAGTCTTCTGACACACTTCACTTATATTACAAGGTTAGACTGTGTAACCAAGTGAGTTTTAGGCACAAATTAGTCAAGCAGCAGACAGCAGTGCCCCAGTAGCTCAGTGTGATAAGACATAGATATATTTTGTTAATTTTTGCACACACATACCATGGTCTGAATCTAGGGACTGGTACAAAGATGTGTTCACAGTGACACACAAGTAATCCTGAGTATTTGTAGAAACTGTCAGGTGGTGTTGACAGATATTTTCTCCACAGGGCTTACAGGTAAAGAAAAGTTTGTATTAGCTGTATGAAGGAAATACTAATAAACTGTGTACAAATGTTCCACTGTCCAGCCCATACCTACAAATGACAGCAGGATAGCTATATACACCATGCACTGTTCCCAATACACGTCTCTCAAGTGTCATGTCTCTCAAGTGTCACGCTGTCACGGCTAGTGATCACTGTTGCCAATAACCTTGCACACAGATGTAACTCCAGTACAGGTATGCCATTAGCACACTCACACAACATCAGTGCAGGGTACAACTTGTTAGTCATATATCTAACCCTGACATGTACGAGTTCCCTCTGCTCAGGTACCTAGAGTTGTCACAGCTTGCCCCATAGCATTCCAGGTCGACAGCTTAACAGGTATGTCCATGCTACAGTAGCTATAGGCCTTAGGTAGATGTAAAGTGAGGGCAGACCTGTAGAATACTGAACAGTACTATTGTAAACAATATAGCCTATACAGTTGGTAATGGACTGTTCCCCCCACCCCTTATCTCCATCAATAATAATTATTCATATACTATGGATATGTTGTTCTCAAAACCTAATGTTAGGACTTGTGTTCTGTTATTGCTCATATATTTAAATGGTTGCATACTAACATACCTTGTTCAAATTCTAATATTGGTGGCCTGTTGCCGTAACTGTTACTGGCTTGCTGTTACAATAATGACTGTTATTCCATTTATGCATGTGTTTGGTTTGCCATGCAGTTTTTCCAATTCTATTATTCTGGGTTAAATGGAACACCCATGCATGCTGTTATAACTGATGTTGAAATGTTTTGTTCATGACTAACCAATACACTTTGAAAAACCTCCACACCATAGCACATTTGGGTAGGCAGATCCCAGTGGATCTGCCTTTCCCTCCTCATCTGGCTGCAGCACCGGGTCCCAGCATGTCTGGCAGCCAACCTCAAACTGCCTCCTCTGCTAGTCCTGCACCACTGTCAGGTGGAAACGTGTCAGGGGACGGGGCCCATTCCCCCCTTGGGCGCGGGCGTGGAGATGACGCTGTCACCGACACCAGTTCAGAGGCAGGATCTTCCAGTGGGACTTGGATGTCTGCCTAAGTCAGCTCGAGGGCAGACTGGCCCCGTCGTCCAGCCCTCAGCACAGCCATCTTCGGGACCATGAAGGGGCAGTAATGACTGCCCATAGGTGGGGACCTCAGTCCCACTCTCTCCATCTGGGGGCACAGGGCCCTGATTCCCAACCACCCCCCACAGTCCAAGGTGTTTACCCCCCCTCATGTGTGATACACCGCCCCTATCTGCTGTCTTGCCTGCTTGCAAAAGCAACCTCCTACCCAACTTACCTCCCAAACTTGCCTACAACCCTTCCCCAACATCCCGCTCTCCCCTTAAAAAAAAGGGGGGGGGGGCATCTGTCTCCCCAAAAAAATCACATCTCATACATAGCTCTCCATTTCGCCCTCATGTACACTGGCGCTAATTAATTTACCCTTGAATTACTCAACAAATGTATGTCGCCCACACCCCTCCCTGTGGGGTGTGAAGCTCTAAATTCCAAATTGTCCACATCATTCACATCTGTTGCCGCACAAGAAATGGAGAGCTATGGTCCTTTCCTACAGCCGTCCTGCACATCCCTAGCTGCATTTCATAATGTTTTTCCCACTGCTTGTCCTCATTTCACCACTTTCCTATCACCCTTTTTTCTTTTCTTTTTTTTGAAAATAGCGCGGGTTTAAGCAGGAGTAAGCACCATTAAGAGAAGCTAATGGAACCTAAGTGTCTCTTAGCATCGCTTTGGGTTGGGCAAAACTGGGCAAACCAGCTTAAAACTGCTTAAATCACTATCTCATTCAGCCACTCTTGTGCTCAGCAACAAAATAACCAGCCCTGCCAAGTCTCGAACCCAAGTCCCTGTGCACTAGCGTCAGAGTAATGCACAACTATGCCAAATCAGCTGTAAGAATTACTAATGCTTTTGTAAATACATCATGCATTACAGTCATTTAACATTAGGGAAAAAAGATATCACTGCCAAGTCTTGAACCCAAGACTCTGTGCATTAGAGTCAGAGCAATACACCACTAAGCCAAATCAGCTGTGGGAATTAGTAATGCTTTTGTGAATATACCATGCATTACAGTCATGTAACATTAGGGGGAAAAAAGAGAAAGCTGCCAAGTCTTGAACACAGGACCTTCTGAACCAGACTCATGGCAACAAACAACTATACCAAATCAGCTGTAGGGAATTACTCATGCACTACAGGGGTGTAACTTAAGGAAAAAAAGACATAATTGACAAATTCTGAATCCAGAACCATTTGTACTTCAGTCAAAGCGACATACCAGTACGCCAACTGACCTCAGGAGTATAACATCTGTTTTTACAAAGATATCCCGATTGCCAGTCACACACTACTCCTATATTTACTGGCACAAATAACAGTATACTTGGGCCTCTGATGCAAACAAAGAACCAGTACACGGACAAATAAATGCTGCTGGATGTATGGGAGGCCTACAATATCAGGTAGAGTTGACAACTGCACAGACTGTTGCTGAATAGCCACAATTGTACCCCTATTTATGTCAGGGTCATCATAAAACCTACTCTTTGTGCCCACATACTGGCAATGCAGTGCAGATTGGGGTTACAAAAGCATGGCAGACAGCTCGGTATCACATGTCATACCCATCAGAACACACACGCCCATGTGAATCCTGTGTTACACACTGTATGCATGCACATATGTCTTACAAATAAACCTGACATAATAATGACTTGGTAGCTCCAACTGTTACAGTTCTAGCATCTGTCACATCTAGACTCTCACAGTCCTGGCCCACAGCCCAGTGTGTGGCACAACAACTACATGCATGTCAATACAACACAGGAATAATGGACCCCTGCAATGTCTAGCAAAGCTGGTTGCTCCTACCACAGTCACTGCCACCCACAGTAGCACGTTAAAGGCCCGCAGGGTGGGACACATTTTACAATTATGAATATGTGTACTAAATGTTGCCTACCACTCTCTGGATGGCACTATTACGTAACATATGCACCACAGGCACATGCTTCACCTGGACTGTTCTGGGTACCCTCAACAGCAGACACCGCACCCTCAATGACAGTAACAACTTGCTTTCCCCGATGTCTTCACAATCCCTAGTCTGACTTCTGGCCAGAATGCAGCAGCTGTGGCCTGCTATACATGCAGTAGTATGTCCGGTTACCTGCTACAGACCTAACATTGCTCCCAAACACCTAGAGCATGGCATCCACACAACAGCCAAACATAAAGGGTTGGGGGGGTGTTGAGGTTTTAAGGGACATGTCTCAGTCTACCCCTACAAACATACACAGCTGACAGACCAGCATCGACTGTAGCAGGATGCACAGTCAAATAGAAAAGTATCTATGACACTCACATCTGCCTGCCCAACACAGATTTACACAGTACACTGCTACAGAATCTGAAAGTCTGTTAACAATGGCCAGACTAGCATGCAAAACTGTGGACATAACAAATCAATCCAAACAGTGGATAGTACTTCCACCTACCATCTGTGATGCTGTGTAGCTCCCACACCTAAATAACGTCTTCCTCACAGGCCAGGAGAAGGGGCAAGGCCCACATGAAGGCCTTAATTATAGCACTGTGTTGCATGGCATTGGCTAATGGAAAGGCAACACAGCTGTTCTGTATGCAGTTAGCAAGTGGGAGACAAACTGGTGCACAGGCCATCACCTGTTCTTGAGCATTACCTACAAAAGGCCAGCTGCTGCCTATGCTAAACAGGTCTGAGAGTTTCTTCATGAAGACAGACTGCGATTCTTTACAACACTACATGTGGATTTCTTCTGACAAAGGAGTATAGCACTATACCAGATATGTCATACAATTAAGCATGTAATGGAATGCAGATGGGGGGATGCAGTCATGGGAAATAGGAATTTAAACAGTAGGTCTCAACAACACTTCCTGGACTGACATGTCGCTGTTAGTCTGCTGTCCAGCGCCTACGTCCATCCCTGATGGCTCTGTTTGCAGTGACATAGATCACAACTCTCACCCCTGAGTCACCCCAGCAATGGTCAGCTCACATACGACTACTACTGGATTGTCTGTTGCATAATACTGATTGTGACACTGCCACCCAGCTAACTGGGATGTTGCAAATAACCATATGTCATTTGTGAACATTAATATGATACATATGTTTGTCTTACAAATGTAAGAGACCTATATATGTTGTGTGTATAAAACAACTGGTGCAGAAGTGTGTGTTGAACTAAATGTGATGTACTGAGCTCATACCTCTCAAATGTGCAGAGTTTTGCAGACTGACCACATGTTTGTCTCATATTTTTATTAATTTTCTCATACATTTGTGTTTTGTCTGGCAAATCACTGACACATCATTAAAGACTGAAGTCATAAAATAATACACATTTGAATGAGAGATATCATATCCTTCAGAAAATTCTTGCAAATGCTAAACCTGGTATTCTATCAACTGTCTAGGTATGTAAGAGCAATATTTATAAAGTGTCACTATTTTTGGACCTTTGTCTCCCCCCCTTTATTTCTGCCTTTGTCCAGATGTCTTGCTCTAAGAAGTTGAAAGGTATGACTGAGCTTCAAGAGTGTAACCACAGTGTACTGTACTGGCAAAGAACAGAAATGTATATAAAGTATTACCTGTGCAAATGTATGCATTAATAGTAGAAGCTGGAAGCCTCCAACATACAGACATAAGTTGCAAAATTTCAAGTAAATAAGCTGAACTTGTTTTAATAATGTGTTATCTAAGTTTCAGTGCAGCAAGCAGGCATACATGTATTGTATTGAAACAAATAATTACTAGGTTGAAAATGTAAAAGTGTTTAACTGTGTTATGACTTCCACTTCTACACAAACATCAGACAGATATGTACTTCTGACACAGAGAAGTTAAAATGTATGTTAGATGCTGTTAGCCTGGGAACTGAAGGCAGGTGACAAACACTGATGTAATCTGAGCTAACCCAACATTAATGTTGATTAATACTTTCAGACCTGTCTCAGAGAAAGACCTTTGCATTGTGTATCTTTGTAATTGACAACATCCACTCATCTGCATTTGCCTTGCTAATAGTAAGGAACTAGGGAAATGTAAAAATGTTTACATATAGATAGGAATATAGTATAGCTGTCCAATGTTTGTGTGGTCTGCATTGCTCTAAGTATCACTCATCTCTGCATTTAATTTTGATTTGAAGCTCTTTATTTAAGGTTTGATCACTTCTATTTTGTATCTTATTCTAGTATTACATTTGTTTTGTTTTAAGTTTTCTGTTCTGTTGGAGTTTTAAGAGTTCTTGGCTAGGGTCAGTTAAAAAGTTACCAAATAATTCCTTTGCAAACTATGAATAGCATCAGTTAATTAGTAGGAGGAGCTGAGAGACAGCATTGCTCTTTTATTTAGAAATATCTCTAGCTAGCTGAAGTGTTTGTGTGGTTAGCATTGCTCTGAGTATCAGTCATCTCTGCGTTTAATTTTGATTTGAAGCTCTTTATTTAAGGTTTGATCACTCAATTGCACTTGTTCTGCTGCATTTATAGGTTCATAGGTAAGTACTAGGCTATCTGCCTAAGGGCATCTATAAGCCTAGCCAGAATGTGTTGGCTTTCACCGCCCCTTTATTTTAGTTCCCTGTGCCTCGGTCCAGCAGAGCCATTAGTTCCATGTGTATCTGTCCAGCAGAGTCACTGCAGTGATCCCTGGGGTAAATTTTCTGTTTCCCATCCACTCAAGGTTTCTCTTAAACAGCGTTAGTGAGGGGCTCTGCCTGATTGGAATCCTGTTCCATGTGACAAATGCAAATAAGAGTCTGGTCCTAAATGTAATTCTTCCTTCTCCAGGAATAGCTCTTGCGTACAATATATATCTATATCCTTAATTATATTTAATCTTTACGGTCCTTGTTCCAATCAATCTAATTTTGTCAAAAAATATACAATTTATTAAGCAAATTTACTAAAATCTACTTCATTTAGGGGGTGACTAGAACGCAATATTACATCTTAAAAATGACAAAACAGGCAATGCTTATTATAAAGATGTGAAAGCAACCTTATGTATTCTAGATTTAATGAAAATATTGCACCTTTCTGACCCAATTAAATTCACTGATCCCAACAAAAACAATTATACCTTTTTTCATCTTGCCACAAGATGTGGCCAAGAATAGACTTTTTTATATATCAAACACTCTCTTGCATTCTATGTCTCAGAACACTGTAAAGCACAGTTAATCATGAAATTTTGGCAATCTAGTGAGAACTGTAAGAAAACCTAACATCTGAATATGCAATGATCAAAAACTACAATATGAGGAAGTAAGAGACGAAATTATAATGTTATGAACCAAATTTTACAATATTTGCAATAAACAAGAAATTAAACTCGATGTGCAGTGGTCACCACTCAAGGCACAAATGAGAGGTCATTAGCAAAACATCCTTATAACATAATTATAAGTTTAAAATATGTCATTATTTTTCGTAGTCCCCCACCCAATTATTTGTGGCACTGTACAGATTTCTTGTGCTGATATGTTGAGTAGCCCAGGGTTACACAGCTGTTACTAGGGATCACTGTCACTCTGTGTCTCTGTCACATTCACACTCACAAACACTCTTGGATTTTGGGCATACATTCACTATTACTGCTTGTTAGTAGCCTGACTAAATTGTAACGGTTATTCTAAGCCTTTTGGTTTAAGCACTTGGGCTTCAGGCCAGATGTTTTACACTAAAAAGGTTTGTGGTCTGCACTCTTGTGGCAGGAGAGGTAGCTTACAGCCTTCTTAGTTGGGAGTTGCTGGCTGAAGGTTTCGTGTCTGTTATTCTAAAAGTGTCTTAGTTCTGGTTTAAGTACTTGGGCTTTAGGCCAATTATTTTACATTAAGAAGGTCTGTGGTCTGCACTCTTGTGGGAGGAGAGGGTAGACTATGCCCTTCTGAGGTGGGAATTGCTGGTTAAAGGCTTATTGTGCCTACTTATTTGAACTGTTTCTTTCTGAAATTGGTGTGCCTTGTTTGCTGTAGCATAGACTAGATTCAGACCTGCTGAATCTAGCTGTGTTTGTATAACTTGAGCACTAAACCAGGCCATCTTTTTTGGAGAAAGTTCCCCTGCACCCTAGAGGCAGGTGTGTGCAGTTAGAACTTGTCTGATTGAAGACTGCTGGAACAGGGCTCAGTTTTTAGCTTTTTAACTAGTTAATTTATTAATTTGTTTAAATCAGTTTGCTACTGTTTGTGTACATGTTCTCCTGTGTTAAAATGACCTAAACAGAGTTTAAATATCTTTAGCATAGTCTGGTTACAAGTTTTGCTGTATTCAGATCAGTCTGTGTTATTCCTGAGTTTCCTGCTATGCCATCTTGTGTTGTCAGGGCCTGCCTGCACTTACTGGGAGTAAGCAAACTGGTTGGAACTGGTCTGCCATAGGGTGTTGAGCTTAAGAGCTCAGGGACAAGGGTTGATTAGTCAGTTCCAGACTTTCTATTTTACCTTCATTTTTGAGGTATTTAAACCCAGCATTCACATGGGTTTGTGCTTGTTTGCCCATTGTGCACAGCCACTGTGCTGTTTTAAACCTTCTGAGGTATCTCAGTTGCTTTGTTTTCCCTTACCAGCACTCCTGTGTGAGGCCATCATCTGCAGCTACTGTACTGATTTTATCCAGCCATACTCACACTTATAGGTATTCTCCTCAGATAGTACCCACTCTACAATCCCTGACCTCTCCTCCACAGATTCTGATAACCATGGATGGACAATTCCCTGTGATTTCAACTCCTAGTCTGGTTGATATGGGCATCCTTAGACAGTGTAGCAACTGCCTTATGTACACAGACAGCCCTCTACTACTACCACCTAGGAACCCAGTATGTGAGCGATGCAGTCACATTAAGAACCTAGAATCCTTGCTGTCACAGCCACAAGCTAGTACATGATTGATGGACCACAATGCTTTGCCAGAGATGGGCTTCATCCATCTCCCCTGGGCTTTAGTCTTCTAGCAAAGGCTCTTGCCTCCCCCCATAATGCCTTTTCAGGCAAAGTCACGAGCACAAAATTACCAACATGAAAAATTCTTATAAATGAAATTTAAAGGTCATGCTGCTAAACACTAGGTGTGCTAGCATGAAACTGCACTCATTGCAAGCATTCCTTGCCCTGGAGGATACTGACATTTGTGCAGTCACAGAAACCTAGTTCAAAGCTGTGGAGAGCAGCCCAGCCTTACCAGGTTACTCACCCTGCCATACTTTCAGACCCTAAACAGAGGTCTACAAAGCCAAAGGAGGTGGAGTTTCAATATTTATCAAAGACATACACACCTCCAGGCTGGTCAAACGGTATGATGCACAGGAGACACTCCAAGTGCAGTTAACTGTTGACAAAACACCTATTCAAATCATTGCTAGCTGCAGACCTCCAACCATGACTCATGACACCCACTCCACCTTTATGGACTTACTTGAATCCATCAAACTTTAACCCTCTACCCTGATCCTGGGTGACTTTAACTACCCAACTATAGAGGGTAAGACCTATTCTAGCCCAAACATGAATGCCCAGAGATTCCACGACTTCAATGCCAGTCCACTGAATCCTCTGGTTGACACCCCTATGAGAGGTAAAAATATCCTGCACTTGGTCCTAACCAACATGAGTAGCCACTGTAGCACTCCTACAGTGTCATCCTCCTTGGTAAGATCGGATCATAAAGTGATCACTTTTGAAGTCACCATCTCCCCTGACCCTCCCCCCCGTCTTGTCAGGGTCCAACAAAAAAACTTTTCCAAAGCTGAACCAGACTCCTCAGAGCAGGTATAAGCAGCTTCACAGCCTCCGTACCTTCAGATGGAACTAGCACTAATGTCCAAGCCTACAACAAAAAACTATATGAGCACCTACACAGCTGTATGGACTCAGCAATACCGGACAAGACCAAATCATCTTCCTCAAGAAAGAGTAAACCTGTCTGGTGGACAGCAGCAATAAACAAACTATATAAGAGAAGGAAGAAATTGCTGTTCAGGGCCAAGAAGGAGCAGGCGCCAAGTTGGAAGCAATCTCTCCTTTGAACAAGCAAATAAGGTCACTGGTGAAATCCTCTAAGGTTAACTTCGAGTCCAAATTTGCCACATCCACCAACGACAATCACAAGGCCTTTTTCACATATGTCCACAATCTCAAAGGCAACAACCAAATCTGCTCTGAACTGGTGGTCAATAACACCACATACACAGACTCCATAGCTATAGTCAACCTGCTGGCAGACAGGTTCAGTGAAAACTTCACACCTCTGTCCCCACCATCAGTAAACCAGGACATCCTCAGCACCTGCCCCATCACCATGGAGCAGATCCCTTAATGCCCTCTCAAAGGCAAAAAATAAAGTCTCCGTGGGACCCGATAACATCCCTGGCTGTATCCTACATGAACTCAGGCATGAGATCTCAGCTCCATTAGACACCCTATTCAACCAAAGCCTGAGCACCGGCTTCATCCCAGCTGAATGGAGAACAGACACTGTCATCCCTCTACACAAAGGTGGAGGGTCCACTGACTAAGCAATTATAGGCCCATCAGTCTAACTAGGCTGATCTGCAAGGCCATAGAATGCATTATCATGGACATTACAAACAAGGACATTGGCAAGCTCCAAAAGCTTGACCCCACACAGTTTGGTCTTGTCAAAGAGAGATCATGCCCGTTAAACTTGGTTGACTTCTTCGAAACAGTCACCAAAGCCATGGATGAGGGAAAGACGGTGCATACCACCTATCTTTATCTAGCCAAGGCCTTTGACACTATTCCCCAATCGGCATAAAACATAAACCCGCCCAGCTAGGCATGAACCCGTATGTTACTAGATGGGTAGCTAAATGGCTCACTGATAGAACCCACTCATTCACAGTAGGGGAAGCCACCTCTAGTAGTAGACCCATAACAAGCCATGTACCCCAAGGATCGGTCGTGGGGCCTCTACTGTTTGAGACATACTTTTCTGAGGTGCAAGCCAAAACTAGTGGTCTGTGGCTGGCCAAGTTTTCAGATGACTGCAAGCTGGGCGATGTCTTAAATTCCCCTAGTGAAGTGAACATCCTCTACGAGGGCCTTACCCAAACTAATGACTGGTGCCAGAACCATGGCCTCAAACTGAATGCCAAGAAATGCATCATTATCCCCTTTGGGGAAAATGTCATCCCCACTAATTATGACATTAACAACAACATACTAAGCATGCGATCGGTCGTGAGGGACTTGGGCACTCAGGTTGATAGCAGTCTGACTTCTGACCACCACTTTGTCTCCATTGTACAAAGGCTTTCTACATGGCCCACCTCATAAATAAGGGTATTTCATCCAGGAACAAGGAGGTCATAACATCCCTGTACTCCTCCCTTTTCACACACATTATCGAGTACAATGCCCCCTTCAACATGTACCTTGCCATGCACATGCAGCAGTTGGACAGACCACAGAGTTTCCTGTACAGGAAAATCCAAGGTCTCAAAGACATATCCTATACAGATAGGCTAAAAGCTCTGTCCCTCTACTTAGTCTCATACATGTGTAAGGCATACAAGGTAATTTCCGACCCAGCCTTGATGGAGTTGCTGCATATCTTTAAGACAAACTCCACTCGTGCAACATGCACGCAAGGCCTTAACCTGGTCTGTGACATGAACAGAACTTGTTGACAGGATAGATTTGTGTCCTAAATTCTCCCTAGTCTGTGGCATAGACTCCCTCTCCATGTCAAACAGAATACCCCTCTAGCTCTCTTTATGAGGAACCTGGACTGGTTGGGAAACAGAAAATACACCCCTGGGATCCCACCTGTGTCCCTGCTGGACAGGGGAAACAGGTGCTGACATTGAAGGAACATGGACAAAATTCTTGGCTAGGCTTATAAGGGCCTCCGAGCCAATAGCCTAGTATCATCCTATGAACCTATGTCTTTAAATGTTTGCTGTATTTATTTCAGACTGTCCTGCAATGTTGTCTTAAATTACTCCCTGTGAGTCTGAACTCTGTAGTTGCTGTATTGATTGAGTACTGTTTTGTTTCTTTATTAGTTATTATTAAACATAATAATAAAAATACACACAAAATAGTGGAAACCAGGTGGTGAATCCTCAGTTGCAAAAATAAGAATAAATATATTAGAAAAATAATAAAAACAAGCAACGGAAGGAACTAGGCAGTGGTAAGAATCACAAAGTCCAAACAGGAATAAGAACAAAAAAGTCTCAGTTCAACTCATAAACGCCAAAAAACCAGCATGGTGCAGAACCATAAAAACTCCTTTATTGTAGTCGACCAGAGGTAAGCGCTTTCACTATACAGCTTCATCAGACCATTAAGCAACTACTAACACAGCACCATATAAACTACCATGAATTAAGCAACAGCCAATGACTTAAGTTACAGCCAATGACTAGATCACTTCAATCAATGCACCAAACAAAACTGATTTAAAAAAATGTATGAATATAAAAATAAAAACATTTAGTCATAATGTAATAATATATACACGTATAAATGCTTAAATAAAAATAAAAATAAAATTAACAATAAAATTAACAAAGGGGAGGTGAAACACACAAACAACAAATATGATATAAACTTGCTCATTTATGTAACCTCCTTTTCTTCAAAATAGGCTTAATAGAAGCCCTTTCATTCAATCCCCTGCCCCTATCAGCACAGAGCACAATAATCCAGCAGGCTTCTCTATGCTCAGTGTGTGTACATAAATCACCTCCTCTAATACTAGGATTAATTATTTCAATAACCCTGAAGTTAAAAGTATGAGAACTCCCAGCCTCTAAAACATGTTTAGAAAGAGCATTATGCATGGAACCCTTCCTAATGTGGTAAATACGCTCCCTCATCCGATCTCGTAAGACCGTGTTGGTTTTACCAACATAGAAGGAGTGGCAGGTGGTACACTCAGCCAAATAAATCACATGGGGGGGGGTCATGCAATCTGCAGAGGCATAGAAGACAAATTCCTTACAGAGATCAGGATGAAAGAAAATTTCAGCAGTGTTAATGTATGGGTAGAAACTACAACCACCACATGGTGTGGTAGAGCCAACACATGAAAATACTCTACTATAATTATTCTCATAACATAAAAGTCTTTTTAAATTCTTGCAGTTCCTGAACCGGAATGTAGGTTTATCACCTACAATCTTCCGTAGACCATCATCTACTTGCAAGACAGCCCAGAACTGACTAATCAACTGAGTGATGTCCTTATGGTCACTGGTGTAAAACAAAGAAACTCTGACTCTTGAAGTGGAAGATCTATCACTTGCAGATCACTAAAGCCAATAACTCTGCTGGTGAAGCACTATTCTCTTGCACCATAGCCAAATTATACAACTCCCTCCCACCCACAATTACCTCCATACCATCATGCACCCACTTCAAAACTTTACTAAAAGTGCACCTAAAAACATGCTGGCTATGCCCTTGCAACTCTCACTCTAATATCACCCACCCCATCCAACCACTACCTTTCTTTCCACTCCACTAACTACCTTGATTATAGCAAGCTCAGATGCTCATAAGCTTAGTACTTATTATACAGCAGGAACGTCTTATTGTAACATTTGTTAATGTCTGCTATGTACTTCACAGATAAAGATTCTAGTTGTCTACTGATGTACTATGTTCTTCATCTGTAAATATGTTGCATGTAATTGCTATGTCAAATTGTTAATCGCTATGTAATCCAATGTAACTACTGTCTGTTTATTTTAACTGTGGAGCTTTTCTCCCCGGGCCTCTGCTGAAAATGGACCTACGTCCAGTCAGACACTCCCGGTCAACAAATGTAAATAAATACTTGTATGTACCATAGTGCTACGTAGATATTGCACGGGCCACGGAGATTATATGCCAGGGACATAGCTTATAGCCTCTTATGCCAATTAATCTTGGGAATGCCTTCGTGAATGGTGAGATAAATCACCCAAAATAGGGACTGTTCTCACATGCTACTCTTACAAACCTAGAAAAGTGATAGGGTAACAGATTTTGCATCATCATGACGTTCCAGATGGGTATGATGTCTGAAGCTGACATGTCTGTCACTATGGCAGCTGTCACATAACTGCCAGTGATTTGTCATAATACCCCGTTATCAGACACAGACCACCTATATGTTGCAAACATCTGGACATTCTGTATACATCTGTACAGATGACTGGTATGGCCTGCAGAGTTCGACATGGTGCATCTAAGGTGGAAGACATCAACAGGCTCATTTGAGGCCTGTTCCACCATGGTGACTTCCCATTGCAGTACTTTACAGCGCCTGTTCATGTCATCCACCTTAGATCCACTGTTGGACACTGTCTAGGCATATAAGCTCCATGGCACATGTGATAAGTAGGCAGCATTGTAGTACATACAGTTAGGTAGGTAGGGGTTTGAATCTCAATACAGACAACTGTACTACTGTGTGTGTGTGTGTGTGTGTGTGTTATACCACTGATGGCAGTACTTTTGTTGCATTCTTTTTTACATTTATATGTCATATCATTTTGCTGTGTATATAACCACAAGTCAGATTTCTGATAACTAAATGCTCATTTTTTCTATATATACATAACAATAACATTTCAAATGCACAACTATTCTCTGATCTAACTGTTATATACCAGAACATCATTGTTATATCAAGAATACATTGTATTCATAATACTGAAGGGTTTCATTTATTTGTTTGTTTATTATAACTATCATTTTTCAATAAGACCTCTTACACTGGTTTATGGATATGGATCTTAAGGGTATTTTACAAGGGTTATCTGCGGATAGGGACAACCTTGAAGTTTTTGGTCTGAACTTATCAGGGAGTAGTGATTTGAATATTAACAACAGGGATGCCAAATACCTTTGTGGTGTAATTTTTCAGAAAATTAATACAAATATGAGGGCTCTTAGAGCAAATATCTGGCATCTCAGGCTTTTTAAGGCTTACAAGTTAAAAAACATCACACCCCGGGGGCTTAGAATTCGTATTCAGCCATTGGTTGGTATTATTGATCAACAGCTGTCTCAAGATTGGGCTGCTTGTCAACATCAAGCTTCGATGCTTTTTGTGGATACTTTTATTGCCTATTATGAACGTATGATAGATTCACAGGTTATTGAATTACACAAGAATTGTTTGGAGGCCCAAGTTTATGAGTCTGAAGATTTTTATAATACCCATTTAACCAATTTGGCCTCACTGGAAGAGCAGTTGATCAAAAAGAACACATACAAATTTAACAGCGACATGGCGGATTATGAAAAGGGTAAACCTTTTGTCACCCAGAAAAATGTAAGATTTACTGATTTTGTTTCTAAAACCAACAATAGAAAGAAAAGGTCAAGGTCCATACTAAGAAAGAATACACAAACAGTTAGTGGCACATCTGAGGATGAAGCATCCTCCGTTACAGATTATGATTGCCCTTCCAATCAGGATTCCCCAGCTGCCAAAAGGAAACAATTTGTTGACCCTTTAGATCCAGGAGACACAGAGGTGGCAGAAAACATAGAAGAAAGGGCCCAAAGTCTGGCAATGTTGTTACAGAAAATTGTGAAACAATAAATAATGTGCATAACATCTCTTCTTTTGAATTATCTGAGGCTCATAATAAACTGCTGAATAAGGGTCTTAACTTTGTGCCGACTGCTTTTGTTCCAGAACATATATTAGTGAATGAACTCAATGATTTTTGCAGGTTGATCAATTTAAAAATATTTTTTTCAGATTCTGTTGAAACTCAAAGATCTATTGTTTTCAAATTTGGTAAATCTAACTTTCAACCCCCCATGGATAAGCACGTAGCAATATTCAAGAAATGTGTCACCAAGGACTTACATTTTTCCTTGGGCTATCAACAAAATCTAACTTCTGAGGAACGACAAGGTCTAAATGATTTGAGTAGAAATCATAATATTGTCACTGTGCCAGTTGATAACTGGGGGGAGGTATTGTGGTTATGGATTGGTCCATGTATCAAGCAGAAGCACATAGACAACTTTCTGATGCTAGGTTTTATATCCAACTTGTGGTGGATCCTACACCTAACTTTAAGACACACATTGACTCATTACTGGACTTAGCTACTGAAGAGGGCATTATTGATAACCACATATGCAAACAGTTGAAGGTGTCTGACCTGAGAGCTCAATATCTATATCTCCTCCCAAAGATTCATAAACATTCTACAAATCCTCCTGGTAGACCTATTGCATCAGGCAATGGATCACTTACTGAACCTTTATCTGCCTTTCTTACATTCTATCTTAAACCGTTACTCTCCTTGGTCAGATCTAGGCTACAAGATACAACAGAATTCCTCAAAATTGTCAGTGACACACAACTGGATGAGGATTGGTGGTTGTGTACATTGGATGTTGCTTCTCTTTATACCAGCATCCCACATAATGCTGGATTATCAGCTGTAGCATTTTGGTTGGATAGATCTAAGTTATACACCCCTGGATTTAACAACTTCTTGATCCAATTGACAGAATGTGTGTTGACAAAGAATATTTTCTATTTTGAAGGGCAGGCCTACTGGCAAGTGAGAGGTACAGCTATGGGAGCATCCTTTGCTCCCATATATGCTGATCTATATATGGGTTTCTTTGAAGAACAATATATATATGATTCCCATAACAATATCTACATGCCAGAATTAGACATTTGGAGAAGATGCCTGGATGATTGTTGGATGGTGTGGCGGGGTGATTTGAATATGGCAGAGGAATTTGTGTCATATTTAAACAATAACACGTGGGGAATTCGGTTTACTTTAACCATTGAATATCACGAAATAGTGTTTTTGGATGTCGCTGTTTCTAGACAGAATGACCATACTTTGGCCACCCGTGTTTACAGAAAATTTCCCCAGTATAATACACTTCTACATGCTGCCAGTCATCATCCCCGCCACATCATCAACAACATCCCCAAATCACAATTTTTGCATATGAAGCATATTTGTTCATCTACAGACTCCCATTATATATGTGAAACAGAACTGGCAGATAGGTTCACAAATAGGGGATATAACAAATCTCGTATCATCCAAACTAGGAATCATGTGAGAGGTATATCCAGGTCTGAACTTTTGCAATACAAAAATCCAGTCATTGAATCCAACACAGATCAACCCATTAGATTTGTAACTACCTTTGGCAGCAATACATCCCTATTCAGACAGATAATTGATAACCATTGGGAGATTTTGAGGGCCCATGAACATCTCAATGAAATATTATCTGAAAGATGTCTCTTTTCATACCGCAGAGGAAGAACAATTAATTCTTATTTAACACATTATAAAAGGTACAATCCTCCAATAACCATTCAGACTACATTATTTGGTGACCCATTAAGGGGCTGCTTTCCTTGTGGCCATTGCAGTGCATGCAGACATATCAATAAAACTATGAAATTCACTAGCAGAAATACTGCTAAGATATACCAGATAAACATTTTTGGTAACTGCAGCACTGATTGGGTTATCTATTTGGCCACATGCATATGTTTTTCCATTTTACGTTGGTCAAACATCTAGACCCCTCAGGTTTCGTATAAGTGAACATCTTAGTGCTATTAGAACTTGCAAAATGTCTAATGCTTTGTATAAACACACTACCATCCACAAAACTGCCCAATTCAAATTTACTATTATTGATAAAATCAACATGCACAGAACTCTCAAAACTGGATGGCATGAGAAACTGAATAATATGGAGTTTGCATGGATTACCAGGTTGGGGGCTCTATTTAAACCAGGTTTAAATGAAAATGTGTCATTTTTCATGCCAATCTAGTTTTACATTTATCAATGAAGTTTTTGTATATTTACAAAACAATCTTTATATTATTAAGTTCAATTGCATGTATGTATAGCTTTAGAACTTTTGGCTATATAAACAGGAACCAAGATGCACCATTTGTTTTGTTTTTTGATGCACTGATGAAGGCTAAAATTATAGCCGAAACCGGTTTGCAAGTTGTTGGTACTTGTTAGTACTTTTCAAGATTGATGTTGCTTAATTAAAGTATTCAGCCTTTTTCTTCCGGTGCTGGTTCGTTTTTGTTTTTTTTTGCACTGTTATTCTAAGTCTACAGGTTGGCCATAGCTCTCAAACTCTTACAGAGAGACATCTGGACAAACCCATATATAACAGTCAGGCACAGGCCCAGACATGGGGACAGGCTCTTAATATTCCTCTTCCAAATGTACACAGTTGGTAGAACAGTTTTGTATTAGCTTGCATTTACTTATGGGTATTACATCTGCATCTCAACTGTCTGTCATTGCTGTTTTCACATCAACCTTTATTGGTTTGCCAATAGTTTGGCAGGCAAATGCAATGTTATGACAAGCAGAATAGATATACAAAGCATACGTATAGACATTCTGTGAGACCTTATCATTCCAGGGATATGGATAGTGCCCACTGACATGTTGTCAGTACTGACAGTGACATAGCAGCCTTTATACCTTGGCACTCGACTGACTTGTCAAAACCTGCTGTTGTACGAGGCACTGTGTAGGTTACTCAGACATGTGTACTATCCATATGTGTGGCCCCCTGTCCCTCCATTGTCCAGCTTTCCTGCAGTAACAAATATTGAATTCTGGCCACTGTGTACAACTCCTACAGTTGGTGTAGCTGACATGCAAAATAGTTACCATGACCAGTCTCGAACCATGGACCCTGACAACTACAGTACTGTACTTAAACCACTAAGCCACAGCAGCCACAAGTAAGTGCTGTCTAGTTGCTGACACTATTAACCACAAACATAGCACATTGACCCCTGCATATTTTAGAAATGGAACACGTTATCAAGTTGATTGTGATAGCCCTGGGAATGTGTGGCCTGCTGCTATCACCTTACAGACATAAATGGTACTGCAGTTCTGTGTGGACACAAGTATGTTGAGGGGAGGGGGGGCATAGCTCTCAATTGTACACATCTTCACAGACTGTGCAGATGTTTAGCTCATACTTGGGGTCCATTTTTCATAAAAAATGTGGTTTTGTGGCAATAATGAAATCATTGAAGACTGAAGTTAGAAAGTAATGACAGACATTTGAGTTTCAGACTTCCTGACCTTCAGAGAATTCATGCTAGCTGTTATTCTATCAACTTATGTTTGTAAGAGCAATATTTACGACTTTTCCCTGTTTTGGGGCCTTTGCCCCATATTTCTTTATGGCTTTGTACAGATTTCTTGCTGTAAGAGGTTTAGAGCTATGTATAGGACTCCAACACTGACGTCCATGCATTTGTCCTTTGACCCTGCTGTTTGTAAGTCCCTCACATAGTGCAATGGATTTTGCTGGCTTAGGCCCTACTGCATATTGTGGGTCAGCCAGTATTTGGGGGAGCGTTCCTGTTGTCCCACACAGCTGTCCACTCTCTGCTGCTACCCTGGTAACCCACTCCATTCCCAGGCATACATGCACCAATACCATACATATGCTTCCACAGTCTACTACCCCATTCATTTATTGTTAACAAAAGTGACTTACCTTGTGCCAGCAGCAGTGGAGAGGACAGTGTTTCAGGGCTGACTCTGTCGGATGCAGGCAGCAGACGGGCTATACATGGTAAGGTATAGGCAGTGTGATGTGGCTGGCATCCATTTTACTGTATGCGAGTCGAAGTGAGGTGTCAGTCCCTGGGCCCTTAGGGTGTCAGTGTATGTGCTATGTGTTGCCTCTGATAAGGCCAGGGTGTACTGGTCACAACTATGTCTGCCTACAGGAACAGGCTGAGGGGTTCCTTCCGAGTCCCCATGTGCCTGTGGAGACCTTGGCAATGGTGGGGTGGCTGTGTCCCCTTTCCCTGTGATGTTTCTGCCACAGCTATTTCCACAGGATCATACTGTGTAGCATGGCAAATACTATGAACATGTGTGACTGGAGAGTACTGCAGGGCACCACCAGATATGTCAAGGCAGCGGAACCACGACTTGAGCAGCCCAAACCATCTATGATGGTCCTAGTTTGTCTGTGTGCCTCATTATGGCGTTCTTTAGTGGGTGTGTATCCATTTCTGATGGGTGTCATCATCCACGTTCGAGTGCTTAACCAGCATCCACCACTAGATGGGACGTACGGATGTCCCCCTTGGCAAATGCCTGGTACAGCTGTGAGGTGTGCCAGATGTGAAAGTCATGATAACTGCCAGGGCTGCCAGCACACACATTGATGATAATGCCCTGGGCAATGCACATGACTTGGCAGCTGATGGAGTGATAACCCTTGCGGTTGACGTAGATTCTACCCTCCTCCACATGAGTGCAGTCTATGGCACCCAGTACCTCTGGGCAGTGTACTAAATGGTGGAAGAGATCCATATTGGTGGTCCTCTCCTCAGGGATGTTGGGGAAATAAATGTGTTCACTGGCATCTGTTAGCATGACATCCAGGAACTGGTGGAGTATCCTGGATGCGGATGCCTGTGAGATCCCCATGATGTCTATGTCTTTGGAAAGTACCTGTAGCTAGTATCCTTAAGGCTACACATATCTTAGTTTCCATTCGGATGGGCTCCCCTCTGTTGGGTCTGGGTCTGAGGTGAGGGTGGCAGAGCTTGGTAAGTTGCTGTAGTATGTCCCTGTCCACCCTGTAGCGCTCTATCTCCAGCTCATGTTGCCCCTGAAAGGTTACCCTGGGTCTGAAGACTCTTCTCTTCCTCAGTCTGGGCCGGTTGTTAGCATCATCCTCATCACTGCCCTCAGCCTGCAGCACGTAGAGATGTAGCAAAGCAGCAGCAGCCCCTATAATTCTGTCGTTAAATTCCCAAGTGTGTACTCCTATGGTGCAGAGTATGTGGGAAAATCAGATTGAAGGGTGTCTGCATACTTTATACTAGTGTGCTGCGGATGCAGCCTGTGCGATTGGCTGACTATGATACATTCCACCTGCCTACTACTTTACAGAGGGATTTGCATAGGCCACTGTGAGTGGCAGAGGGCTTATTAGTCATTTATAGATGATTGCCTTTTCTCATCTATATCCTTTTATTTATTTATTTTTTTCAGTTTCCTCCACTTCTATGCCCCGTGGTGCTCCGTGTAAACTCATGGAGCTAGGGTAAACATTGCTGAGCAGAAAGAGCCCTCCACTGTACACTAGCACGCTCAGCATTTCTTTAAACAGCTTAGCAGCCTCAAACACCCTCCCCTGCTTAGCTGTGCTTAGGTGAGCACAAACAGGAGCCGTTGAGCTCCAATGTACTTACACAAACCGTGACACACACCCTTTTTCATGTCAGCTGCCTCTTCTGCCTACACTACCACGTTATAGCCCTTACACAGTGGCCCATTTTGCTATTCAGTAAACTTAGCTCATTTACATATACCTAAATGCGTATGCCCTAATTACTGCACTACACCGCAGCCTATGTCCTTAGCAACTACTATAACCTGCCATTGTATGACTCTGCCTACTAGCCAGTATAATGGGGAACTTCAATATAGCTTTATATTTCATATTTTGCTATTTTCATTTTTATTTTACAATCTATAATGTTTGCATGTCATTGCGTACTGCTTAAACGTGTCATACATGTTAAAAAAACTTTGATTTTTCATTAACTGCATCAGTTTTAAATGCCAATAGCCATAGTTTTGGCCACTTTCACACCTACTGCACCAAATACATGCTTTTGAGTTGCCACAGCCCCTTTTTTATTTTTACATTCCGGTACAGAGTTAGTAACCGCATACATTTCTCCTGCTGACACAGCTCCTACATGGATGACTGTCGGCTTCCTAGATCCCATATTCACCTCATTTGCATTATGCCGTCGCCTCCGTGTCCAGACAGTGGTGGGAGGCTCATGCACGCCCCCAGCCTTGTTTCCTGGATCGCTCGGCCTCCTGAATTTGTGTATGGGCCGTGGCACTATTCCTACATGGAGAATCACTCTGTGTAGGGCTTACTGAATTACCCCATCATCTGATATATTTTTACTATAAATATCTGCCAATTATGTCTTTTATTCCAAACACAAAAGTGATAATGTGAGCTCCAAATGATGCTAATTCTGCAGGGATGCTGTACTAATTAGGATATCAAGAATCATCAAGAAGTGAATTTATTTAAATTTATGAAATTGATGTACTTACAGGTCTCATCCCACACGTATTGCTACTTTAGTGCAATGATATCACTATCCAAAATTTGCTAACCATGGCATGTGTTTCTGGGTAAGGGAATTCACAGATAAATTGATTAGATTCTTAGAGATGAAATAGAGTACACCTTTACCAAAGTCCCTGCACAGCTAGCTTTGGAGTAAGTTAATCCTGGAGGTGACACCCTTAGAAATTTGGATACTGTTGTTTTGTATTAATTCGGTATGAGGTGATCCCTGGTTTTAGCCTCAACTGTCTCATTAACCTTTGTGACTGAACAAAGTTACCTCCTACAGGAAATCTCCTACTGTGTTGTCTTGAAATTTAGTCAAAATCCTGTTGTTCAGTATGCTATTAGGGTTGTTCAAAACTTGCTGACAAACAGTAAATTCTCTTGCCAGGTGGCATTCCTCAATGAGTTTTGCTACATCCTCAATTAAGTAGCTTACTATCTGAAGCAAAGTTTTGTGAATGAATGACAAAATGTCAAAAATAAAATACCTGAAGATTCCCCCCCAAAAATGACAGCTAAATCAACAAAACTATAAAACTATTTCTGCAGGTTGGCAAAACAGCCACGCTCCCGCCACTTGTACATCCTCAATGGTGGGGCCAAGGAGATGTCCTTTTTCCCTGGTTCTGTGACCTCTCACAGGTTTTAATCTCACATGAGACTTCAAAGAATCAGTATTTTCCTCACCTGGATTACTGGCTTCCATTCTCAACTAGAAGAGAGTTATTGAATGAAACAAGGAATTACTGAGGTAGTAAGAATGTCAGTTAGCACTGCAAAAGCACAGCTGAAGCCTTTGCAGAACTCGATCAATACAGGCCAATATTTGGTCACTAAAGAAAAAATTGTGAAGCTAATGCAAGTCAGGATGCTTTCACTTCTGCTGACAATTTGCCAGCAGTTATCCCCCCCCCCAAACAGTTCTCAAAGTGCCAAGACTGATGACAGATCCCACCCATGGAACTACATACGAAGGTACTGCAATGTGCCCTGAGAGTACAGTGGATGTAACCATTCGAATATATGAGCAAAGGAGTTGCCTAGCCAAAGTATGCAGAATTCACTCACATTGGTGATTATATATCCAGAACCTGACAAGTGGACACTCCTTTGTCCTTCCCTTACCAGCTGCCACAGTTACCATGGACATGTTTGCCCTCAGGGTAAGAAATCTCTGTAAGGATCTAATGTTCAGTGCCATGGTCCCAGTAAGAAGCCAATCTGAACATTAGTATGTTGGAAATGGAGGAGGTCTTCGGTATACTGTGGGCCTTCCAGAACCTCCTATCCAGAGTATCACAGTGATTTGTATAGACAACATGTTAGTGATGTGGTACATCAACAAATATGGTGGCACCCGATCTTACCCCATTTAAGAGAATTTCCAAATGGGCAATGTCCTCACAATACTTTAAGTAATGCGCATCTCTGTCAGATCAGTAATTTGGCACACAGGCTCAGCAGATGAATTCTGATGCCTCAGGAATGGTCCCTCAAACCAAAAATGGAATGGATGGTTTTCCAATGTTGGGTGAAACCTTGCTTTGACCTACCTGCATCCCGACTAACACCAAATGCTGCAATGTCTTTGACTTATGCCCACAGAAGGACAAACCCCATGGGACACTGGTTCATTTGTGGCTACTGCAGCTTTTTTTTATGCCTTTTCACCATTTTCCCTGATCACCAGGTTTCTACAACAAGCTAGATTCTGCAGAGCAACCCTTATCCTCGTAGCCTCATTCTGGCATTGACAACTATGGTTCCTCCTTGCTCTGGCCTCAACTCAAGAAGAAGCCTCTGCTTCTAGATCCCTGTCAAGAACACCTGTCTCATCTGTCCGGCAGGCCTCACCATGACATCCTGTCCTAATAATTTCTCCAGTTCCTTTGATGGCGAGGGACCCCTTATACCTGCCAATGGTAATCAAGATCCTCATTGCCCCCCCCCCAAAAAAAAACCCTTTACTCGTAAGCAGGGGAAAATGGAAAAGTTCTCCATTTTGGCAATCCAGCAGGGTTTAGACCCCTTCTCAGGTCCCTATTTCGGTCTTAGCTGTTTAATGTGAACTGAAGCTTCTTCACTATTAAAGTACACCTGGCAGCTATATCGAACTTCTATCACAGTTTCAGTCTTCAATATTAAAAATTAGACTCTCAGACAATATGTAAGCCTTTCCCCTCAACACTTAAGGATCCCCATCCCTTGTTGAGAGCTTAGCTTGGTTTTGGCAAAGCTAACCTGTCCCCTTTTGATCCACCCAGTTCAGCTGATCTTAAAATCCTTTCTTGGAAGACCCTCTTCCTAGTGGCTTTTACATCAGTTAGAAGCGTTTCTCAACTGCAAGCCCTTTCTTGCCGAACACTTACTTAGTCTTTCACAAAGATATAATTTTTCTTCCAACTAATCTAGCCTTTATGCCTAAGAAAGCTTCTGAAGCTAACATTAATCAAATGGGTCTATATTAAATCATCGAATGCTTAGAAAAGCAAACAATGATTTATCGACCCCATGTAAGTGAAAACTTACAAACTCGAACGCTTATAACAGAGATTTTTTTCCAAGGGGGGGGGTCACTGTTCCAAAAAACACTTAAAACATAACAAAGTGGGGGGCTTTGCCCCCCACACACCCCCTACTTAAATATACCAACTCCGAGATCGCACTACAGTGACAAAACCGGCAAAGTAACGGATGCGGCCAAGTGATTTCTTTCCCAGGGAAAGAATTTGCTTATATGCCACTTCGCCATTTTGCCTTTTCGTCTTTTCAAGTTCGACCAAGACACATTTGAAAGAATCTGTCTTCAGTCTTCTAATAGGAACCCAATCAAACAGTTCACTTTCCTGTGTTTTTTCCTGCATACTCCAGCAGAGGTGGATATAGTCCTCATTGTCTTGATGTGCACAGACAGCTACAGTTTTGTTGCCAGGGAGCACAGCAGCACTGGAGACATGATCAGCTGTTTGTATCCTTTGCACAAGCAAGGATGGGCCAAAACATGTCCAAAGTAAACTGTCCCAATATCTGCCTGACTGTATTCCTTTCGTTTATGTTCTATCAGCTCAATAGACACTCCATCTGCCTTTTTCAGAAATTCTTTTGTAGATGATATTTGTGATGCAGTGACATTTGCTTCACTGCATACTTTTGCAAGATGTTAGAAAGTGGATGTACTATCTAGATCAAAAATTTTCTTTGGGGCCACCATACTGTGTGGTGTTATGTCACAATGACACTCAATGTTTAGCTGGGGGGGGGGTCTGCCCCTTATGTTGAAGTTTACGGACTGCATAACACAAGACAGAATTCTGCCTGTATACTAACCATAACATTGGATCTTGACAATCCATGTCAGTCATCTTCAACAAACCAACCTTTCATCTCCCTCCAAACTGTCACCATTCCTTCTCCAGACAAACCTTACAGCCTTCTAAGCCCTATCTGGTCCCATCCTTCATACTGTGCCAATAGATGGGATCCCAATAATTAGAACAGCTAATCTCTGATATTATATGATAAACTCGAGCTGATGTTTGGAAAGACAAGTGATACATTGTGGAACACTGAAGAGTTTGAGATGTGAGGAGGAAATCTGTTTTGCCAGTTGTGACACCTGGTGATAAACAGTCCCAAATGTTGAAGCGGATCAACATGGATAAACAAGATCCAGCATTTGGTAAGTACTTAACTATATTTTTTCCTCCTATCAGTTAGTGGAATTTGCAAGTAGCCTTTTGTAAGACTCATGGTGATCAGGATTCTACCTGTCCCCAGCATCCCAGTCTACTAATCCATCTTAGCATGGGGCATACATCGAACTTGGATAAGGTGTTTATTCATTGCAGACCTAATGGTTCCATAAAGCTTGGCTAACAGAACGTTGGGGCTTTTCCATTCCCTATTAGACTCCTCAAGGAACTATAGCTGTAACATTTTCTTTATTTTTTGAGTCACCAATTTCTAACACTATTGTATATGGAATAGCTTAAGGCTGACTTTTTCAACTGGACTGTTCTCTGTATAGTGTTTAATTAGACTGGGTTTTCCTGACAGTGTAGCCAATACCTGTGTATTGCAGAGCAGAAACTTGTTTACTTATGTTTTTGGGGTTTTGATAGGGTCGCATCTATTAACTCCTCAAATGTGGACATCAGCCATTTCTTTTTTTCTGGAGTCTCCAGCTTGATTCAGTAGACTTACTTGGACTGACTCTGCTTCTTTCCAATCCCTTGAGACATATATGTGGCATATATGCTCCTGGTATCTTTTGACAGTTAATTTAATTCTGTAGTTCACATTACTTCACACATCTTTCTATAATCTCATATGTCCCATGACACTTGGCTAAAAAACTGTGAGTCTGAGAGAAGAGCACATATCATAGACCGTGTGATATGATATGGCTAGCCACTCACCAGTGTAAAAACTGGCTCTAAGAGACTTGATTGCATTGATTAATGTCACCAAAAAATGAGCGAGCACGGGTACTTGCCAATGTTAATTGGGCTGAGGAGCAAGCAAACTTCCAACCTATGCCACAGACCCATGCTAATGGTGGAAGAGGTCTATGCACCTCTACTGGCCAGAATGTGCCTGCTGTAAAGCCTAGCAGCCCTTGGTAAATACGTTATTTTTTGACCAGTGTCCAATTGCCCAGCCTGGGTTACCAGTGTTAGAGCTTGTTGAGTATAATTGTGGTATAAAACCAATCAACCTGCTAACAGTCAACTAAGGATTGATACACTTAATACAGGACCACTGACAGGACACAACCTGGAAATGGATGAAATGGTAGTAGAAAGACTGGGCATCCTGTGTAGTCAGAAGACAAGATAGAATGGCAATGCAGCAAAACCACTTGGCTTGGGATCCAGAGTCAACTACTCTGGGAGGACAGACTAGAAATGGTGTGAGAATTTTCTGAAGACAGCGAGGATTATCATCAGAATTAGTGGTACCCTCATATCGATGAGACTCCCATGTTAAGATACATCAGTGTTCTTAATCTCAGGCTATGTCCGACAGCAGGGCTGTGATGGGGAGGAAAAGAGTACATTCAGCAAACAGCTGGTGGGTGTATTAGATAAAGTAGGACAACATTAATATTAATAATGGTGGACATGAATGCACATGCTCAGACAGACAGAACATGATATGAGGAATGTCTGGGTCCAAATGGGTGGGGCAAAGGGAAAAGAGGAGGACAGCCCACTCTAAATTTAACTATGGCAAATGGTTTGATGGTAGCCAACATATGGTTCAGCAAGACAGACACAGTCAAGATCACATGCAAGAGTGGTCAACATAAAAATTGGGTAGACGTCATTCTAGTAGGGAAAGAGCATTGGAGCACCATCACAGATTATAAAGTCATGCCCAGTTAATCAGTTAGCCTACAGCATAAACTATCTGTGGCGACTATCAGCTGCATGCAATGATCAGAAGAGGCTCTTAGGTCAACAGTGATTAGGATGAAGACATAGACGTTAACTGGAGCAAAATCCCAAGAGTTCAAGGAAATATTCAGGGTTCCAGTAAGAAGAGAAATAGTAGAGATGAAGAAAAATGCCTGCATCTCAAAACAGCATATGTGAAGGCTATACACAACAGATATGTGACCAAGCAGGTATGGAAATAAGGTACATAAGAAAGGATGGAGCTGGAATACAGATGTCAGGGTAGTTAATGGAAGAAAGAATGAGTACAGGAAAATGTGGTAGACAGAAAAGATGGAGGCCAAGAAGAAATGTCTGGCTAACAAAGAGGCTAAGAGAGCTATAACAACAAGGTGTCAAATTCGTACTACTAGCTTCTGCAACGGAACTCTACAGATGGCACAAAAAATTCTGTCAGTTTGCAAGGCAAAAACAGAAAGATAAAGATCATTGTCATCAGACACCATGCACGACTGCGGGAAACAATCTGTTCGCCAGTCTACAGAACATCAGAGACAGATGAAAGGAGACCTTCCCATAGCTTCTGAATGAAGAAAACCAGAAGCTGCACTGCCCCATATAATCACTATGATGAAGGAGGAAGAAAACCCCACCATAGAAGCAGCAAAAACAGCACTAACTAAAATGCAGTCAGGGAAAGCAGTAAGCTCAAAGTCACAGCAGGTATAATCAAGATATGAGTTGGAAAATAAATGGCTCTTGGAGGTACTCATAGCAGTATTGAGAGAAAGGAATATCAAAGATGACTGGAGAATAAACATCCCAGTGTCAGTGCACAAGAACAAAAAGTACATTCACAACTGTGGGCAGTACAAAGGTATCCTGTCACACTGCATGCAACTGCTGGACAGGGCGATCGATGCAAGAATACACAAGGAAGTAGAAAGAGAAAGCAGATGAGCAGTTCAGATTCATATTAGGATGCACCACAACATTGTTTGCAGTGAAACAAATAGTGGAGAAGAAGCTATACATAAGGAAATAGTCCAACTGGGCATGCCTAGATTTGTTGAAAGAGTATCATATGGTCCCAAGAAAGCTGAATGGCACAGTCCTGCGATGGCCTGAAGTCACAGAATCATTGGTAGAATTAGTGCAGACTAGGTGCACAGGCCCAATAACACACGTACAAACAGTGTTCAGACTCAAAGAGAGGACCCCACTGGAAGTAGGATTATAACGGGGTTCAGCTCTGAGCCCACTGCTGCTCATACTGGTGAAGGACTACACTAGCACACAGGTCGGACGAGACAGATGAACAAAACTGTTGTATGCAGAAGATGTGAAATTACAAGCAGACCCTGAACAGGAACTTTAGCAAATGATAGGGGAATGGAATGTAAAACTGAAGGCACATGGGATGAAACAGTCGAGAAAAGATAGCTATCATTGTAACAAATGGCGAAACCAGAAGCTGAAAACTGAGATGGAAGGGAAAATAATGCAGTAGGTTAACAGTCAGAAGTATATGGGAGAGGTGGCTGAGGAGAAGACAGTCTAAATGATGAGATCAAAGCTGGAATCAGAGGTGCTGCAACTAACCGGCACAGAGTGTCATGGGTAGAGTGTGATAGAAGAATACTAAAACTGAAAAGTAAGGTATACCAACGGTTGTGCGGCCAGCACTTCTGCATGGCACAGAAACTTGGGCAGAGAAAACAAAGCAGTTGTGGAAGCTAGAAGAGAAGGAGATATAGTGTCTGAGCTAAATGGCAGTATGCACACTGTGGGGCATATGAAGAAATCAGAGCAGAAGCTAAAGTAGCTCCAATTGCAAAGAGAAGGTCAAAAAGAACAGATTCTGTGGTTTGGGCACATTTGCAGGAAAGAAGGCAAGAAGAAGCAAAGACATCTCAAAGAGATGGATGAATTACAGGACAGAACTAAGACCTGAGACAGTCAAGCTTGACTGTCAAAGAAGGTTAGGAAAGTGGCAGTCAAATCAAGAAAGGTAGTAACAAGTTGGCACAAAACCCCAATCTCATGTTGAAAAAAATGGGGATTGATGA
Source organism: Protopterus annectens (assembly GCF_019279795.1). Lineage (NCBI taxonomy): Eukaryota > Metazoa > Chordata > Ceratodontiformes > Protopteridae > Protopterus > Protopterus annectens. Next base: position 748,281,691 of record NC_056746.1, on the reverse strand, counting down.
TGACGAAGCCATACACTAAAAATCAACAAGATTTACACAGTGCAAACTGATTTTGTACAACTAAAGTACAACTCAGTTCAACAAAATGTTGGAAGCAATAGCGTCAGTGTAGAACACTGATGTAAGTACAAATGCTTACCAACTATTTAAACATTTTTACAAGAAATCTAAAACCTAAATAAATTTATAAGGATGCGAAGGGGAGTGAATAGCAAAATTAACTGGTACAACACTGTTTTAGCTCGCATCTCTGAATCAGTTACATTTATATTCCTGATTTAAATGTGATTTTATCTAATTTTTAAAGGCGACGAGATTATCTAGCTCAGTTACCGGGCCAGGTAAACTGTTCCAAGACACTTTCAGCTAGCTTGAAAAAAAGATTTTTCACATAGTGCTAATGAAGGATGTGGCGTGGTTTAGCTTTTATGGTGGTATTAGTGCACAGGAAAATTTATACACTAATATGTTTGTTGGCAAGAGGAGGGTGGCAATTGTATTTAAGACATTTAAAACTGTGTTGATGAGAAAAGAGGACCTTTCTGTTATAGGAAGCCACTTTGCCTTTTGAATAGTGCAGAGGTGTTCACTAGGTTTTGGTAGAAGTATGAAATGTAAAATCTTATTTTCAGCAGTCTGTAGTCGTGTAGTATTATGGCATGACAGTGCAGCAATGAATGATAAATTCAAGTCAAGGGGGTAAAAAATCTACAGTAATGGCCTACTACACGTAGGTTAGTAAGTGTAAAATGCTGTAGGCCACATTTATTTTTGCAGTACTTTGTCTATATTTATCTATATGCTAATGACAGGCTAGGCTAATATCCAAATATACCCCTAGATACTAATGATCTATGTGGGTCAGTGATGCAGGGTTTGTTAATACTGGCTAGTCTCTTTGATGGTCTAAACATCATTACTGAGGATTTGATAGTGTTTATAGTTAATCTGCTTTAGTATTCCAAATCAAAGAAAGGGCATTTTTTAACCTGATTGTGAGCAGAGTGGTGGTTTTATGAACAGCTCTCAATGCTACATCATCGGGGTACATACAAATATTTAGCTATGACAAATCCTATAGGAAGGAATTTCTGTACATTGAGAAGATACTGTACATAAAGGACAGACCCCCACTGTACACCACTATGCACAGCTCTTGTTGTGAAGTAGGATATTTGGATAACCATGAAGCCCTATCAGACATGCTTCCTAAACCACTTAATAATGCTATGGGAGAAGTCATAGTCATTGAGATGGGATACCAAAGGGTCATGGCTAACAGTTTCAAAGGCACTTTTTTTTTTAAATCTAGAACAGGTCCTATTAGAAGTCCATTCTGCAGACTGGAGTACATTTGTGAGGTTAGAGACAAAACTGCTGCCTGGACAAAACGTATTTAAGATCGAAAACCATGTTGTCTTTCTATTAAAAGACTGTACTTTGCAGTGTACTCAAGCAGTTGTGTATAAACATGTTTTCAATAATTCTGGTTAACAGACATATATTGGCAATGGGTCTATAATAAGCTGAAGACCTGGAATGTGGCACTTTAGTCAGATGGATACTGACAGCATGTTTCAGCTGGCAGAAATTACCCTTTTAGGCACAACTTATAAATATGGAGAGGTAAGCAGCGTCCTGTGCTGTCATGTACTAACGGGGAAATGGTGAGATAATTTTATATAAACAATAAACATTGATTAAAAACCTCCCGTTAAGACTTAAATGACCACATAATTATTTTACTTTCTTTGGTGAAAGCCAGAATTTCCTTTAAAATGAAATTAAAAAGATACAGGTTATGGTGAATACATGTAAACTGTAATATATAGTCTTGTGTGACCTCTTAACCTGCACAATAGCCCAATTAAAAGTGAACCTGGTTACTGGCATTAGAAGTAGCAATTAACTTGGCTGGCAAATAATTCCTAGTCCTATCTCCCCTCCCACTATGCTCACATCATGCTTTTCAACTCGTCAGGAAATGAGAAATGGCTTGAAACGTGTGTCTGGTCAAACAGTTTTACGCCCCACCCATCACCGTTTCATCCAAAACCCACAAACTACTGCCTTCATAGCCAGAAAGCAGAAGTGCACTGACGCTGTCTGGAATATGCTGGTATTAGGGAGTCTTGCAGTATTTGACATTGATAAATAACAATGTGAAAGTTTTAACTAGTATGGAAATCATCTTTCTGCCTTTGACAATTATTCCATGAGGTTGTTAAAAGCACAAACTGTTTTGGACTACTACACCAAACATCATGCTCATTCACATTAAGAGATTCATTTATCTTCTCCATTAATTGTTAATGAGATTTATTTACTTATTTGTTTGCAGTAGTGTGTGCAATCATTACTAGATTGTGTTTTTGATACCTTCTCCATACCAGAAACCACATACTCACATGCCAGTAATGTAGGGATCAAATTATGCAGGTAGGGAAAGCTTAAGGGGATCTGTATGTAAAAAAATAATGTACTGGCACTACATTAGTACACACACAAGGCAAATACAGTTTTTGATTACAAAGATTTTAAAATGTTGGCAGTGGGTTCACAAAAATAAGCACATTAAAGGTATTAAGTAAAATGCCAGAAAAAATTATCCCTAAAACAGATAAAATAAAGCAATCAGCATCCTGAAACAGTTAAACAAACCTTGACACAGCTTCCTCATTTCATGCATCAAATAGTTTGAGTAAATCTGAGGCGCCATGATTCAATTTATCTCATTCTGTTGAAATAATCTAAGGTCACAAATTTTAGAACAGTTAGGTCAAGTACAACAATGTACTGCCAGATCCCAGAGAAAGTGACAGAAAATAATTCCAGACATACGAGTACTGTTTCTGAGAAAACTGAGACGTTATTATGCAAAACCACAGTTATTTTGTCTGAGGCTTTTTTTTTTAATACTCAGATTCATATCATGCAAAGTTAGTGAAGCAAAAAAGTGTTACACTGAATGCTCAGCCAGACCAACAGGCAAGCAAGCATATTCACATGTCCCGCACCAGCTCCACCGCACAAAGCACCAAGGAGAACTAGCTTACTGAATTATAGCATTAGCAGAGTCACACACAGACCTAAAAGTACTCATAATGGAAATAAGTGAAAAGGAAATGAAAAAATGTCAGGAAGTGACAAAATATTATGGTTCCAAAATACATAAATATATGAACTGCTTTTTGTCTAATTATTTACTCACTAAGCAAGTGGATTAATCCTACCATAAACAAAAGCTATGTATCACCATAACAATAAATCCAATTTGTCCTATTTTCGACTGGTTCTGCAGATGGGTCTTGGATCCAACTTGGATCTGGTCTCAATACTTTCAAACATGAGGATCCAGAGCTCTGACTCCTCCCCTACCCACAAATCCCTTTTTGCTTCTCCCCGAATACCTCAGCTTGAGTTTATCTTCTAATCTATGTGATATATTAAAGAAAACTATGTTCAAAACATGCACAGAATAAAGTTATTTAAATATAGCAGGAAGAAGCAAGCAGCTGAGGGTGACGCTGGCAAGACTCCTTAGGATACCACCCTTTCTTCAAGGTACCATAGGTGACAATTCTGAAAGGGGAAGGAGGGAGGGATGTTGGACCATACCAAAATTGGACAAACACAGATCTATCATTATGGTGAGTGCATAACTTTCATATCCAATATTCTTTTTTGTCTGATTCAACAGATTGCCTAGCTATTAATTTCATGACAGACATCAAGGAAGGCCATTCCTAAGCACAGTAGAGCCAAAAGATGTGCGTGACCTGTATTGGACATCCAGTTTACAATGAGACACAAAGGTATGAACAGCTAACCATGTTGCAGCTGCACACATCTCATCAACAGGCAGATTCTTTTCAAAAACTGTACACATTGCCACTGACCTATTTGAATAAGCTGCCTTAGTTTTGCTTTTTTTTTTTTTTGTTTGTTTTTTTAAATGGTAAAACTAGTCTGTTATGAACAAACACAATGCAGTCAGACAGCTATCTAGAAATGGTGGCCTTAGAAACACTGTACTCCAATTTGAGCAGGGTCTATATTAGAACATCGAAGTTTCAAAACTTCCAATGTTCTAATATCGACCCCTATTCAGTGAAAGCTGAAAATATCGAACCAACAGAAAACCAAATTTTTTCCTAGGGAAAGAATTTGGTTGTCCGTTTCTGTTGCTTCGGTATTTTCAGAGCTGTGGTGGAAAGTTACGGGTTGTGTTCAGGTAAGTGTGCAATTGAGTGCGGGTTAGGTTAGTTAGGGTGCAGGTTAGGCATGTGTGCGATTGTGTGGACGTGAGGGCTAGGGCGGGTTAGGTATGTGTGCGATTGTGTGGACGTGAGGGTTAGGGCGGGTTAGGTATGTGTGCGATTGTGTGGATGTGAGGGTTAGGTATGTGTACGATTGTGTGGACGTGAGGGTTAGGGCGGGTTTGGTATGTGTGCGATTGTGTTGACGTGAAGGTTAGGGTGGGGTAGGTGAGTTAGGGTTAGGGCACGGGTGAGGTGAGTGTGCGATAGTGACGGACCTTAGGGTTAGGGTTTGGGTTAAGGTAAGTGGATAGTTAGTGGTATGTGTATAGTTTGGCATAGGGTTAGGTATAAGTTTGTGGATTGCTGCTTGTTTGGTGTGCTTGTGTTGTGTATATGTGTTTTGAAACAGCAAATTTTTTCCCTACGTATGTTCGATGTTTTCAGCTTTTGCTGAATAGGGGGCGATATTAGAACATTCGAAGTTTTGAATCTTCGATGTTCTAATATAGACCCATTTCACCAAAAGGCAATAAACAACGGATATGATTTTTTATAAAGTATTTTGTCCTGTGCAGGAACAATCTGAGTTGTCTATTTAAATCAAGTCAATGTAAAGAATAGTAGTGTAAAATCTTATCATAACCTTAGATGTCCTTCTCTATGTTGCAGTATTCTTAACATATGGGGTTATCCTCCACCCCAAGCAACCAGACGTCTGGACTGCATACAACAGCTTTGAGCTACTGCAAGTACATGGGAAATCACATGTATGGCTTGTTGAATGTCATCCATAAAAGGACACCTGCAAGTATAATCCTCAAAACTGAAATGCTCTAGAAGGAAGACCAGTGTAAGGAAAAAGGAAAATAATCTGCCATCTATGGAAAGAACAAGGTATGGGGAGAAGGAGGGAGGGATAGAATACTGCAATATAGAAGAGGACATCTAAGGTTAGGGTAAGATTCTACACAACTATTCTATGTTCTTCTATTCAAATGTTGCAGAATTGTTAACATATGGTAGAGTACCAAAACTTGGCAGGAAACCTGGAAGGAGGAAGGAAAGTACAGTTGTGTACACTTACCATAAATGTAGATGTTCGAGTGTATTCATTGTTGCAGTCATTACATTTGGGTAATCTGCTGGCAGGTTGTCCTCAGTCAGCCTGAATTCCAAAGTCTTGGGTCCTGCGTCAGTTGCTGTCTTCTCTTCCATGACATCAGGTAGCCAGGGGTATAAAACATGAAGCCGACGCCATTTACTTTAGTTTTTCTTGCCCCCGATGTCAGGTGCCCCCAAAAAGGTAGCAATATTATAAATATTTATATACATGTATACATACATCAATATAAACTTTACCTTCATCTACAAGCAAATACACCACATAGGTTGTAGAAAATAGAGAAGGCGAGATAAACTGTAGAATGACAGGGGGATGGCGGGAGGGTAACCTGGACTGCAACAGTGAATACACTCGAACATCTACATTTATGATAAGTGTACACAACTGTACTATGTTCTTCGTGTTTCACTGATGCAGTCATTACATTTGGATAGAATCCCAAAGCTATGGTTGGGAGGCTGGAGCTAAACAGCATTAGGTGAGGCTATAAGGCCCTGCAGCACTGCAGTGGCGAAGCCTGCTCTGGACTTGGAGTAGAGAGGCAAATGGTAATGCTTTGTTAAGGTGTGAACAGAACTCCAAGTAGCAGCCTCTAGAATGTCCTTGGTTGGTACTCCTCTGAGAAAGGCTGCTGAAGTAGCTGCAGCCCTGGTGGAGTGAGACCTAATGCCCTTGGGCACAGGTTTGCCATGGTGTAAGTAGCAGAAACGATGCAATGGCTTATCCACTTTGAAATTGTCTGCTTTGAAATAGCCTTTCCTTCTGATCCTGCAGCATATGACACTAGTAATTGCTCAGTTTTTCTTAGAGCTTTAGTCCTGCTCAAGTAGAATCTTAGCCGTCTGTGTACGTCCAAGGAATGCAGAATTCTCTCCCCTTTGTTCCGCGGATTTGGATACAAAGTTAAGAGCCACACTGGAAACCACCTTAGGCATAAAAGTAGGATTTGTCCTCCGACACCCTGTCTGGGTAAAATATGATAAAAGGCTCTACAGCCATGAGGGCCTGTAGCTCTGAAACTCTTCTTGCTGAAGTAATTGCTAGTAGCAGAGCTGTCTTCCATGATAAGAACTTTATATCAGTGGTAGCAGCTGGTTCAAATGGAGGCAGGGTGAGCTTTTCCAACACATAATTGCGGTCCCATGCAGGTAATGGTGATCTTCTAGGAGGCCTTACATTTTTTGCTCCTCTAAGATACTGCTTTAGTAAAGGATGAGAAAAGATTGGTGGTGCTGTACTGTAATGAGCCAAAATGGCAGAGGCATGGATTTTGATTGATGAGAAAGATAGGCCTTTGTCAAGCATCTCAGTTAGGTATTGTAATATCTGAGGAATATGTGGTTCTGCTGTATCAGTTCCTTGTGCTTGATTCCAAGCACAGAATCTCTTCCATTTGTCAGCATAAGATTTTCTAGTACTAGGCCTTCTGGCTTCCAAAATGACATCCATCACAGCTTTACTGAGAGGTGTTGTTTGTATGATTACAGGATTAGCCATGCTGCCAGGTTCAGAGTCTGTAGTTGACTGTACAGGATCTGATTGTTTTGATGGGACAGTAGTTGTGGTTTTTGAGGCAAGGTCCAAGCTGGGTATTGAGACAAGTTCCTTAGGATTGGGTACCAGTATTAGCAGGGCCAGTCCAGGGCAATTAATATCATCTTTGGCTTCTCTTGTCTGACTTTTAGGAGGACCTTGGGTAGAAGAGGTAGAGGAGGAAAGGCGTAAACTGATAGGTCTTTCCAACTGAAGGATAGGGCGTCCACTTTCCATGCCTGTCTGTGATAAGTCCTTGTGCAGAATATTTTCAGTTGATAATTTTGAGGAGAGGCAAATAGATCTATGTCTAGACTTCCCCATTTCTCTGCTATCACGCCGAAGACTTGTGGATTTAGTTTCCACTCGTGAGGATCCATAAGGTTTCTGCTTAAATCGTCTGCCAGAGTGTTTTGTTTTCTTGGCAGGAATTGAGCTTGAAGATTTATTTGGTAGGTCAAAGCTGTGTCCAACAGTGCCATGGCTAATCTGCAAAGGGGGTATGAGTGTGTGCCCTCTTGCTTGTTTATATACCACATGACTGTGGTGTTGAACATCTTTACCAGTAGCTGTCCTGGATGAAGTAAGTCTTTGAAGGCTGATAGGGCATTTTGAACAGCTAGCATCTTTTTCTGGTTGATATGTAGATGCATTTGATTTGGTGCCCATATGCCCTGAATGCATCTTCCTGCCATGTGGGCCCCCCAGGCATAATCTGATGCGCCTGTTGTTAAGGTTTGGCTGGGAGGGGGTAGAGTGAAGGGCCATCCCATGTTTTGGTGGCAGGCCTTTTTCCACCATAGAAACTCCTGTTGCAGGCAGGGGATGAGAGGAATCATTGTTTCCAGACTGTGGGAATGTTGACTCCATAAACTTTTTAGGTACCATTGAAGTTTCCTCATATGCAGTCTTGCATATGGAATTAGTAGGATGCAGAATGCCATGAAGCCCAGAGCCTGCAGAATTTGTCTTGCAGAAGACTGGGTTTTTGTTGCCATCAGTTTGAAGTAAGTAGTCAGTTGCCTTGGTTTGTCTGGCGTGACGTAAGCCATCTGGACAGTTTTATTCAAGCTTGCACACAGGAATGTTATCTTTTGAGAGGGTATCATTTGTGATTTATTTTCGTTTATTGTGTACCCTAGGCATGTTAGAAGCCTTTTCACAAATGCCAGGTGTCATAGAAGAGTGTCCTTGTTCTCTGCTTGAATGAGACAGTCGTCCAAGTAAGGATATATTTGAATACTTCTTTGTCTGCAAAATGCAATTACTGAAGCCAGGCACTTTGTAAAGACCCTGGGCACAGTAGATAACCCAAAGGGCAGTGCAGAGAATTGGTAATGCATTAAGCCAGCCTTGAATCTGAGGTATCTTCTGCACGACTGTCTTATTGGGACATGCAGGTATGCCTCTTTTAGGTCTAAAGTCACCAGCCAAGCATTCTTGCCCAGCATGGGCAAAAGCTGCTGCAAAGTGAGCATTTTGAATTTTGGAATGTTCAGGTATGTGTTCAAAACTGATAAATCCAGTATTGGCTGCCAGGCCATGTCCTTTCTGGGTACCAAGAACAGTCTTGAGTAAAAACCTTGTCCTTTTTCCTGTTCTGGTACTGTCTGAATGGCTCCCATATCCATGAGGGACGTAACCTGTTTTTGTGCCTCTGCCCATTGTTTTTTTTTGGAAGATCTGGCCAACCATTTGTCATAGGCAGAGCATGGAAATGGAATCTGTATCCCTGTGATACAATGTTTAGTACCCACTTGTCCTGGGTTATTAATTGCCAATTTTGAGCAAAAAGTGCTAATTTCCCCCCTATGGGTGCTGCCAAAAGATAAGTGCTTGGTGTAGGCAGAGGGAAGTCATTGGGATTGCTTTCTGTAGGTATGTGCATTATCTCCTCCAGATTTGGAGGTGGATGTGTCCCATTGCTTTGACCTGTATGAGTCTTCAGCCTGGTATCTGGAACCCTTAAGGCATCTGGATTTGCCCCTTTGAGCTCTGTCTGACACAGGAAAGGACCAATTTTTAGTAGACCAGTGTCTACTGAATCTAGGTGGCTGCACTTGTAAGAAATCTTCAATAGTTTGCATAGACTTAGCTTTGTCTTCCATTTTCTTTAAAACCTCTTCTGCCTTAATACCAAACAGAGAATCATGCTGTAAAGGTGCATCTAGTAATTTAGCTTTAACATGATCAGGCAAATTTTGTTCCTTTAACCAGGCATGCCTTGTAATCACAGATCCAGTAACTGCGGCCCTGCAGAAGGCCTCTAAAGAATCAAAACCACATTGCAAAGTATGCTTTCCAACTTGTTCAGCTGCATGCAATAATTCCTGCAATTCCTTATTTTCCTCACATTCTGAAATCAACATCATTTTCTGTTTCAGCAATCCCATAACATGTTGTTGGTACTTAAGCATATGAAATTGACAGTTTAAGGCCCTGATTGCCAAGGTTGCAGATGTATAAACCTTTTTTCCCCCATCTGTCCAGTACCCCTGAATCTCTGTCGGAGGAGGTAGGGTTTTTTGCTGTTGAGGCCTTAACTCCCTTTTGACCCTGTTAAATAGTTTCAGGATCAGCAGCAGGGTTTCTAAATAAAAATTTATGAGTCAGGGACCCTGTAATATCTGTCAGGCTTACTGGGAGCCGGAGGTAAGGAGTCAGGGGTCAGGCTTGACTCCGAAAACACATCATCCACAATGTCTAAAACAGGGGGAATGGCTAAAGGCTTGAACTGAGGGAGAAGAAGGAAATCCCTGAGCCTCTTTTTTGATTCTGAGAAGTCTTGACTCTCCCAGTGAAAATGCTCCCTCAAAGTATACAAGGTTTCTCCAAATGAATAATCCTCAGGAGGAGATGCAGATGGAATAGACTCCTCAGCATCAGAATTCTCATAGGGAGGTAAAGATAATTCCTGATCAGAAGAGGAAGAAGAATCAGAAGAAATAGAAACCTGATCTGAAGATTCATAGTCAGTGTCTTGCCTAGGCCTCTTATCTGGAGGGGGATGGGTACCCCTGATCAAGGTAATAAGGTCTTCAGCCATTTTGATCATCTGTTTTTTAAGCATAGAGGCTTGTGCACGTGGCTCAGGCGTCGTTTTTTTAGTTTTAGAAGATGTCTTTGCCTTTGGTTTTGCAGCTTTCGTCGGTTTGATATATAAATGTTGAGGTCTGAATACACCCTCAGAAGCCGGTGCCTGCTCAGCGGCTCCAGACCCATCAGAGGGAAATACATCCGTCGGTCCAATACCTTGAGTATCTTGCGGTATGCCGGACTCCACATGGGAGTTGGTAGAGGCCTGCGACTCGAAGGTAGCGGGTATCAGGGGCTCCGAAAGCGCCTCACTGAGTACCGGCAAACCGGCGACTGGCTTAGGAGAAGCTTCGGCGTCGGTTTTGGATCTTGACTGCCTTTCTCTGTCCTTTTCTTTGCGTTTTTTATGTACTTCGGTAGTCGGATTGCTATCAGACAACATTTCTGGGTATTTAAATCTGTTTCCAAAATACTTAGATGCAAAAATATACTGACGCTTAATAGTGCGTTGATTAAATGTAGCACAAAACCGACAGCCAGGCACGTTCTGATTGGGGCCTAGGCAAGGAATACAGTATAAATGGAAATCCTTATGAGGTATTTGCTTCCCACAAGTAATACAATTATTAACTTTTTCTGACATTGGTAAAAAGCAAGAAAAAAGTTTCCCCAACAGGGTACTTAGCTTTAGTGAAGACTTCGGTTCTGAAACTCAAACTCGAATATTTCAGTAGTCGGCCGACCGGCACTTGCGAAATGCTTCTGGCACCGTGCGGCAAGAAAGACTAAAGAAAATGGCATTGGCTGCATGTTTTATACCCCTGGTGACCTGATGTCATGGAAAAGAAGACTGCAACCGACACAGAACCCAAGACTTTGGAATTCAGGCCGACTGAGGGCAACCTGCCAGCAGATTACCCAAATGTAATGACTGCAACAGTGAAACACGAAGAATATCAGAGGAATTTTCTACAAAGCCATGAAGAGTGGCTCTAGCAAAAGCAGCTCTGGATTTAGAAATACTATCCAGTGTGTAATGCTTGGTGAAAGTATGAACAGAAGATCAAGTGGCAGCCTCCAAAATGATGTTAACATCCAAACCCTTAAAGAACGCACCAGAAGATGCCACAGACCTAGTGGAGTGAGCCTTTACAGGAACAGGGAGATTCTTACCATAAAACACAAAATGAAATAGCCTTAGAAATCCAAGATGAGAGTGTCTGCTTGGAAACAGGTAAACCCAAGAGCCCTGGGATGAAAAGAAACAAAAAGCTGATCAGATTTCCTGACAGGACTTACTTTTATCCAAATAAAACCTGAGTTATATATGCACATCGATGGTGTGTGAGATCCTCTCACTGGAGGACTGTGAAGAAGGGAAGAAAGTGGGCAATTGAATAGAGTGATTAAGAGACAACTCGTATACGTCCTTGGGCATAAAAGAAGTATTAGTACACAACAAAATCCTATCCTTATGAAAAATAAGAAAAGGTAAAGAAGCCATCAAAGCTTGAATCTCTGAAACCCTCCTATAGCAGAGGCTAAAGCTAGTAAAAAAATGATTTCCATGTACAAAACTTTAAGGAAGCTGAAGCTGCAGATTCAAAAGGGGCTACAGTTAGCTTCTCAAAAATATAATTCAAATTAAAAAAAGGTGAAACTGTTTCTCTGGGAAGATTAATGTGAAGGACGCCTTTGAGAAAAAGTTTTACTTCCAGTCTAGAAGCTAAAGGAGTCAATAGCAGGTAAGCAGAAATGGCTGACTAGTGAACCTTCACTGAGGAATAAGCCAAACCACTCTTAAGTAACTCACACAAGTGGGAAAGAACAACTGGGATGGCCACTGAAAGTGAATCCAGATTATGTGAAAGACACCAAGTAGAAAATCTCTTCCATTTAGTAAGATCTTCTAGTATTGGGTTTTCTGGCACATCCTCAGAAAAAAACAGGTGTCTGAAAGGAATCAAAAGTTTATCACCCACAGAGTCAGTTGTAAAGCTGACAGATGTAGATAAAGCAGGGAACTCCTGTCCTGTGTGAGAAGGTCCACTCTGTGAGGTAACTTGTGATGATTGTCCTTGGCTAAATGCAGAAGAGGGAACCAGTGCTGTCTTGGCCAAAAGGGAGTCACCAGCAAGATTTCTGGTTTGCCCTGCTGAATCTTGAGCAGAACATTTTGAATGAGAGGAAAAGGGGGAATGCATAAAGAAACATCCCCTTCCATGAGAAAGACAGGGTGTCTACCTTCCAAACCAGAAGATCTGGGACTCTGGCACAAAAAAGATAAAGATGTCTATTCGGGGGGGCAAAAAGAACCACTAGAGGAGTACTCCACCGATGGACCAAGTCCAGAAACACATCTCTATGAAGCATCCATTCATGCGACTGAGTCATGGACCTACTTAGAGAGTCTGCCACAAAATTCTGAGTAGATGATATGTCAACCACTTGAAGAGTCACCTTGTACTGAGCTGCCAAGTTCCACACCATCAGACCCAATCTGGAAAGAAGATGTGACTTTGTCTGCCCCTGCTTATTTACATATCAGAGAATTGTGGTGTTATCCGTAAACACTTTCAGAGGTCTTGGATGAAACAGAAGATGAAAAGCCTGTAGAGCCAGAACGAGAGCCCTCATTTCCTTGATACTGATATGCTCCTTCCTTTGAGAAGGAGACTAGAGATCCTGCACCTTCTTTGATGCAAAAAGCTGCCCCCCCCCCCAAACCTGTGTCTAAGGCATCTGTGAACAACTCTTGGGTTGGTTGAACTTGATAAAGAGGAAGGCCTGGATTCAGAGAAAATTGCTGAATCCACCAAAGAAGCTCTGATTTCAGGCATGGAAAAAGAGGAAGTACAAACACTAGAGGATGAGCATGCTGCATCCAAACAGATTTTAGATAACACCAAAACTTCCTCATGTGAAATTTTGCCAGAGGCACCATAGGTACTGTGGATGCCATAAACACCAGTAGTCTTAGAAACTTCCTGGCAGTTAGAGATGGTAGAGACAGTAGACAGCAGAAGAAGGAAGTGAGAGAAAATCTTTTCTGGTGGAAGGAAAGCCATCATGAGATATGTTCTAAGCTTGCACCCTTGGAAAATATGATCCCGAGAAGAGGAAAAAAATCTTACAATAGCAGTAGATGTCCTCTTCACTGTTGCAGTATTCTAGACAGAAAGACTCTCCTGACCAGGGCAGCCCAACACTTGGCCTCCCTCTCAAGATCATGTACATTTAAATGCAAGATTCAGATAGTGCCAATGTTGGCCTCTCTTAAACCTCCAAAAGTTTTGTCATTGGCAGCCTTCTTTCAGTCTCTTCTTCCTATGACTTCCATACCAGCCTGGGAGTTTCTTCGGACCTTGGGATTCATGGCCTCTTCTATTCCAATGCTCCCTCTTGCCAGACTGCATATGTGGAAGCTTCAATGGTATCTCAAGTCAGCTTGGCTGCAGCATTGTCACCCAGTGGATTTCAGTGTACCGCTCCTTCCCTGAAAGTAAGCAAAATGCCTGGGGTATTAAAAGTGGATGAAGGGTTTGAAGAGTTACCATCCGAAAAGAAGGGACCTTAAGAAAGGTGGTGAGCAGGGAGAGATCCAGAATAGGTCTCCAAGTGCCCTAGGTATCGAACTAAAATGCAAGACCAAGAAAAGAAAAAACAAACAACCACCCCAACAGGGCACTTACTTGGCAGCTAGTTACTCAGCAAAGGGACAAGACATTCCGACCAGCTAGCAATAATGGCGTTCTGGTGACAAAGAAGTTCTGGGTAGCTGTGTTTGTTCATCTCTTGTATGCCCTACATTCTGAGTGGGGAGTATAAGTGTGACACACAGCGCATACGAGATCATTAGGCTTTGATATACTGGCCGAGTATTGGGCTACCCTGGGCAGGAGATCCCTTCTGTCTAACTGCAATAGTGATATACAAGGAAAGCCAGGAGTATGTCAGAAATAAACCAGCAATTGGATTTGACAGAGATTAAAAGGAAGAAAACCATCAACTCAGAAACTGAATGAATAAATGTGGAATTACAAAGCATTAATTACATTTGTGAAATATGACAGAACAAGAAAACCTGGAAATATTGGGCTTTTTTGACTTTGTTAAACTTGTAGGGGACTCCAAAGCATACGCCCTATTTCATGCCATTAATGTTTGCAAGACCATTTAGGAGAGGGGGGTAAAGGAAGAAAAGAGGTAATTGTAAGTAAAACTAAATTTTGTTCTTAACAGCATTTTTATAATACAAGACACGTAATGCATGCAACAAAATAAATATTTTTCAGTTGGTTTTTTTTTTGTATAATAGGGATACTACAGTAAACAGGTGCCCCTATTTTTTCTCTTTTCTTCCTTCTGTCTTCTTGTTCAGTTTTAAGAAATGTAGGGAATACAATGTAAAAAGAGAAGAAAGCCTGGACAAAAGACTACGATATGCAAGTATGCAAGAAAGTCTACAAGATATAGGATCTTTGCTTGGAAGTGTTTACATAGATAATTTTATATCTCGAGTAGACTCCAAAGAATTCTTCCTCATGCAGACATCCTTAAATTTCTGAGTCCCTTATTTTCTTTGCCAATAGTTCTAAACAGAATGCAAATAAAGGGGAAGGAGGACACCTCTGCCTGGTTCCTCTGCTCATGCAGAGATTATCAGAGAGGAACTCCACCCACTTCAGTTTTCACCTCCAATCCCCTCATATATCCTCCTGATCAACCTTATAATTTTATCGGGGAATGCAAATGCTTCCATTGCTCTGTGTTCATAAAGTCCTAGCTTACTCTGTCAAATAAAACACACAAACGAAGCCACGAAGTCCCAACTATTGTATCAAACCCACAAATTACTATGGTGGATACCACGAACAAACACTGTGCTGGACAACGGCTCAAGAATTAAAAATTATATTTATTAAAACAATGGTTAAGCGCTTTCATCTAAAAAACAGACTTCATCAGAACACTTCCAATAAATAATTGAAGTTTAAAAGCATTGTTAAGTGAAAAAGAAGTGAGATGGCAAATCTTGTTGAATGCCACTACCCTGCCCGGCATTAACGATCATATACCTTTAAAACCTATCATTGAAGCAAGGATGTGAGTGATGTATATATTTGTTCCCACAGGTACTCACATATTCATGAAGGGGATATGATGTTCGTAAATTAATTAACTATCTCATTATAAAATTTAAATAGCAATATTGTTATTGGTTGTATCTTGTATATAAACCTTCAGTTATTTATTGGAAGTGTTCTGATGAAGTCTATTTTTTAGATGAAAGCACTTAACCATTGTTTTAATAAATATAATTTTTAATTGTTGAGCCGTTGTCCAGCAAAGTGTTTGTTTGTGGTATCTACTGTAGTAATTTGTGGGTTTACTCTGTCAAATACTTTCTCTCCATCAAGACCCACCAGCAACAGTTGTATTTTCTTACATTCTGCTTCCTTCTAGATCATCACTGTTCTGTTAATGTTGTCAAATGCTTGCCCTCCCTTCAGAAAACCTCACTGATCCATATTTATCAATTCTGGCATCACTTTTGCCATTCTTTTAGCCAGTATAGACAAACACTTTATAACCATGGTTTAGTATTGAAGCTGGATCTGATGGATCTTTACCTTCTTTAGGTATTACAACTACCACCGCTTTTTCCCACAATGTTGGTACTTCTACTCCTCTTAAAATACTGTTAAAGAGAACCTTCCAGATCTTTAGAGTTTTCCCCTCCTAGCTTCCAAACATTTACGGGAATACCATCTATTCCTGACTGCTTTTCTGTAGATTGGTTATACATCACTATTTTTATCTCATCTCCTCCTATCCTGTTAGTAACTGAGCCTCCTCTACCTCTAGCCTTGGCATATTTAATTCTTCTATAAAAAAATTTATTTGTACCTTTCTTTGATTTCCATATTCACTGCTTTATACAGGCTTCCACAGCATTTCTGAAATATTTCTAATAATTCTACAGCATCCCTTGTTATCTTCCTTGTTCTAGGGTCTCTAAGCTTGGTAACAGCCCTTTCTACTTCTGTTGCCCGAGTCACTGTGCTAAAAGTTTTGCGCTCTAGAATTATTATCAAAAAACAGTTGCTTAACGGCAATCTTTCTAAACTCATACATATTATCGAGGTAATCCCTTATTTTCAGTCTAGCATTCTGCAAATCCTACTTGTCTTGTTCTGTGAGATTCCCTCTATTTGTAATACTTTAACATTTGTCAGTGCTTCTAAATAATTCTTGTTACTTCTTAACCATATATCCGTTTCTTTTATTTCCATCCTATTTTTAAACTCCACTTTAATTTTATCCCACTCCCTAGCTATATTTTCAGAAGAAATTTCTATTTTATGTAAGAGCTCCTGAAAATGTTCCACTATCAATTCCTTAAATTTCTCAATTTTCAACAGGTGGGAAAGTGGCAGTGTCTCATTTTTATTTCATTACTCTCTATTTTTTAGTTATCACCGGCGCATGATATGAAATAGTTATTGGTTGCATATCAAGACCTTCAATTAAATGCACATGTTCCTGTGGAATATAAATTCTGTCTAGCCTAGCCCAGTTTTTGTAGCTTGCGGAATAATATTTAAGTTCACTCTGTACTCCTAGTACTGAATTCACATCTTCCATGCCAAATAATTTTTATTCATTGTATTTTACTTTGACATTTGTTTATCGAGAAAGTCTGACTGGGTATGTGCTCATTTTAAGTGGAGGCCTGGAGAGAAAAGCTCAAGAAGCACATTAGCAAAATTACCTATTTACATTGATTACAGAGACTTTCACCACAACAAATAGTACAATATATGGGTAAATGAAAGATAAATACACAGTAAAGTTATATTATAATTTATACTGATTATAGCGAATATTGCCTCTTCAAACAGAAGTTCAGGATATGGATCCATGAAAAAATAATACAGTTATAACACACTATATACAAACTTGCTGAAGCACTTTTTCAGTATATACAGTCAAGATTTCTTGGAAGAGAAAGGGTAGAGTAAGAAAGGAAATGTAGGAATACTTCATGGCTGAGGTTTACTGATATAAAGGCTAGCAGGATAAAAGTAAAGCATGAGGGGTAGTAGGAAGGGTCTAGAGATATTACTATAATATAACTTCAGAGGTAAGTAAGCAGATCAACAGTAAGTTGAAGATATACAATTGGAAATGGGTGCTAAGTTGGCATAGAGCATTGAGGAAATTTTCATAAAGTTCTTTATAAATCTACCCTCCTTTATTATATTTTCCCTTGTGGGCACCCAAGACACATCTTCACTGTTGTAAATCAAATTCCAGACCCGGCTATAAGTAATATTCCTTGCTGAAAGCTGATTACTTCTCCCAGAATTTTCTTAAGCTCTACTGTAGCAGTTTTTGGTGGAACGTAAATACATGCCAGTGCAACCCCCCCCCCCCCGCCAGTAGCCCCTTAGTACTACAAATCTACCATTATTGTCTTTTTTTCTCCTCTTCTATTACTATTGGGGCCTCTCTTACAATATAAGTACTCATCTCTTCCTTTGCCCCATATATTCCACTGAATAACCATCCTGAAAACTTTTCTTTCTCAAATTCACATGATACGTTATTTTCCAAGTGTATCTCCAGAAGCACAGCTATTTGCACTCTACATTTTTAATACAGTTCACTACCCTTTCTTTTTTGTATTTATCTGTAAGACCATTAATATTTAAAGACATTATAGAAAGCATCATATTTTTGAGAAATTATTATTCCCACCTTTTATGTACAACATTTTTTTTGTTAAATGTCTACTTCCAGCTTTATATTACATGCATGTACTGTTTGGCAGGTTGATCTTTTATACAGTTGTTTTTTTTTTGACATCTCCATTTGAGCCTATGTCACATCTTGCATAACTTTTCGTTTTATTTAAAATTTAATGCTAACACACAAAACAATGAACATCTTCAAATATTGAAGTTTTACCCTCCTAATAGGAGCAAATGTTCCAAACTGACAGCCACACACAAACTTGAGCTGACCTAAAAGAAAGGTTATCCATGCTAAGACCCATGGTACAACCTGTGGTTCTATTAAGTGCTATCTGGTTTTGTCTTATCTTTATAGTTCTCTCAGCATGGAAAATGTTTGAATGTTTTCAGAAAACATTTTCTCCAGCCCATTTCTCTTTATCAGATTGCCTGCTACAAACATGAGAACCAGACACAAAACTGTTTACTGGAAAAAGAAACCTTACAATATTCCAATATTCTTTTTAATTTACTTGCTTTCTCTTAAAACCTGTTACTAGATCAAGCTTATGGACTTAACCTAGTGTTCCCCTATGCAAGAATGAGAAAAAGCACACTAATTTTAATGTTGTCATGCTCTTTTAACCACATTTATTTATTACACTGCAGTGCCTACATTTCTTAAAAATGAACAAGGAGAAAGAGAGAAGGGAGAAAGAAAAAAAAAGAAAAAAAATGGGAGCACCTATTTAGATTATTATCCCCATTACATTTAAAAGTAACTAAAAAAAGACTACTTTATAAATGCAAAGAAAAATCATGCACTATTTAAATAGTACTATTAAGAAAAAAATGTTTTACTTCGGTTAACCTTCTCTCTCCTCTTCCCCTCTCCTAAGTAGTTTTCCAAACATCAATGACATGAAGTAGGGCAGAGACCCCAGTAAGTTTAACAAAATTCAAAGAAGTCCAAGATTTTCTTGTTGTCATGTTTCACAAATGTAATTATTGCTTTGTAATCCCACATATTGTCAATTTCCAAGTTACTGATTTCATTCTCCAAAAGTTAATGACATGAAGTGTGGCGTATGCTTGAGTCCCTACAAGTTTAACAAAGTCCAAGAAAATCCATTATTTCCAGATTTTCTTGTTCTTTTCCTGTTCATCTCCATCTCCCAAACCCTGCCTCTGCTTCATTTCCAACATACTCTCGAGTCTTCTAGTCAACTCTTGTTATTTTTTCCCCTCTCTCAAGCATTTTCCATTGAAACACTGGCAAAGGTTTCACAGGCACAGTTTTGCTGTGTTTTTTATTATCAGAAGAAGAAGAAGAATCTCCTTCTGTTTCACAGTTCACTTTTTATTGGATAAAAAGAAGTTATGTACTCACCATAACATTCCATCTGAGTAGGTAACTTAATTTGTCAGCAAACTGTGGGTTACGGATCCGATACGGATCCGAGCCGGCAGCATACCAAGCTAAATATCCGAGCTCCAAGCTCCATCCCCTTACCCATACTACCCTGCAACCTCCTTCCAATCCTCAGATCGCGTTTGCCACCTGCACAAACAACAAAACAAACTAACAACCTGAAAAAACCTGACTCAGAGACAAACAAAACTCGAGCATCCAAACCTTGAGTTCAGCTAAATAACTATTCAGGTTAAGGGGAAGGAGGGAGGGATGACTGCTGACAAATGAAGTTACCTACTCAGATGGAACGTTATGGTGAGTACATAACTTCTTTATCTGAAGTAGTTAACTTAATTTGATCAGCAACCTGTGGAACAGAGCCCCCAGCTACCGGAAATCTTGGGAAGTCCTCAAGGAAGAATATTCCGGAGCAATGCAGAGCCAAAAGCAGCCCTTCCTCTAGACACCAAATCTAGCTTATAATGAGAAATAAAGGTGTGAGAGGATGCCCAGGTAGCCGCTGAACAAATGTCATCCAGGGAAACCCTAGACCAGAATGCAGCAGACGTTGCCATAGAACGTGTAGAATGAACATGAATTCCCATTGGTTCTGGCAAGCCAGATTCTCTATATGCTAAGAGAATACAACTCGAAATCCATCTGGCAAGAGTCACTTTAGAAATTGGTTTCCCTTGAAAGGGTTTTGCAAAGGAGATGAAAGTTGGTCAGATTTACGAAAGACAGCCGTCCTGTGTAACTAAAAACATAACTGTCTGTGAACATCCAGTAAATGAAGTTTATACTCCCCCTTGTTCTGGTAATTGGGGAAAAACGGCAAATGAATGGATTGATTAATGTTCATCTCGGAAGCAACTTTGGGAAGAAAAGAGGGATTAGTCCTGAGAGATACCCTGCCCTTGTGAAATACCAGGTATGGAGGTTTGATAGAAAAAGCCTGAAGCTCCGACACTCTCTTGGCTGAGGTAATTGCTACCAAAAAGGCCGTCTTCCATGACAAGAACTTCAGATCAACAGAAGCTGCAGGTTCAAACGGAAGCGCGACTAAGGCCTGAAGAACTAACGTCAGGTCCCACGGTGGGGATGAATTTCTAACAGGAAGTCTCAAAAGAACGGTACCTTTTAGAAAGGTCTTACAAATTCTGGTAGCAGCGAGAGAACCAAAGTTGTCCCCAATATGGAAATGGGAAATAGCAGCCAGCTGAACCTTTAGAGTAGATGAACTGGCCCCCTGCTGAAAAATATGAGACAAGAATTCTAGAACCACTGGAATAGGAGCAGTAAAAGGATTCAAGTTCTTATGTGAAACCCAAATGGAAAAACGTTTCCATTTACTATTGTAAATCTTCCTGGTAGAGGGTTTATGTGCCGCCACCAGAAAGGACTTGACTAGGGAAGAGATACCGGGAGTCCTGGCAATTAAGGGAACTGATCAGCCAAGCTGAGAGCTTGAGCTCGTCCAGATTCGGAGGGGCCATTCCCGAGGGGTGAGAGATCAGATCCGGAATGGGATCCAAGATCCAGAGAGGAGCTATGAGATGAGACCATAGGCAGGGGAACCAGACTTGACGAGGCCAGAATGGGGCTATGAGGATAATCTTGCTCCCCAACCGATGAGCTTTCTGCAAAAATGTTGTCATCAGCGGAAGTGGTGGATACGCATAAAGAAGACCGGGTGGCCAAGCATGGACTAGAGCATCTCTAGGGGCTTCCCCTAAAGGAGGAATTAGAGCAAAAAACTCGCTGCACTTCGTGTTGGAAGGTGATGCGAAGAGATCGCAGCAAGGATGACCCCACTTGAGGAAGATCTGATCCGCTACGGAAGAATTCAGAGACCACTGATAAGGGGAGAGAATAGTTCTGCTCAATTTGTCCACCAGAATGTTGGACAGACTCGGAATGTGTGTCGCTAACAGGAAGCGGTTGGTGGAGATCGCCCATTCCCAAACTCTCATGGTTTCTCGGCAAAGAGGTTTAGACCTGGTTCCCCCGTTTGTTGATATACCAGACCATTGACATATTGTCTGACTGGATCACAATAGTCCCCAGAGGAAGGAAGGCATGAAGGGCCTGCAATGCTAAAAGGACTGTCCTCATCTCCAGTACATTTATATGCAGAACGGTCTCTGTCTGAGTCCACGTGCCTTTGACAGTCCTGCCCGCACAATGCCCCCCCACCCTAGGCGGGAGGCGTCCATGGTCACTGTGGCCTGGGTTAGGGGCATAACAAAAGGTTGTCCTTCCTGAAGGGCTCGGGATTGGAGCCACCACATGAGGGAGTTCCTGCAAAACCTGCTGAGGGGAATCGGCAAGTTTAGCAGATGATGTAGAGTGGACCGCTGCCATGGACCCCAAAGCTCTCAGGACTAACTCTGCTGGGGGAGCAGGAGACTGAAGAAGAGCTAGTACATGTAGAGTCATGCTGTGAAGTCTGTCTGGCATTAGGAAAGCCTTGACCTGAAGGGAATCTATCCTGGCCCCTATAAAGTCTATAACCTGAACAGGTTGGAGGAATGACTTCTTGACATTTATAGTGATCCCCAACTGGGATGATAAACGGAGGAAGAAGTCCCTGGCTAGACCGAGTAGAAGCCTGGTGGGGGCGGTGAGGAGCCAGTCGTCTAGGTACGGGAAGACCTGTATGCCCTGGAGCCTCAGGTGGGCCGCTACAACTGCCATGACCTTGGTGAACACCCTGGGGGCTGTGGTGAGACCAAAGGATAGGACTCTGAACTGGTAATGACTAGCCCCTAGCCGAAAGCGGAGAAACCTCCTGGACCATCTGTCCATGAGAATATGGTACTACGCATCCTTGAGGTATATGGAGCACATCCAGTCCTCCTCCTGCAAGAGGGGCAGGATGGACTGGAGCATGACCATCCAGAATTTCTAATTGGCAATGAAAAGGTTCACTGTTGACAGGTCGAGAATCGGCCTTAAGTCCCCCATCTTTTTTGGCACCAGAAAGAACCTAGAGTAGATGCCTGATGCGGACTGGTCTGGGGGCACATGCTGGATGGCTCTTTCTTCTAACAGCTTTTCTATTTCCAAAGCCGCGGCCTCCCTTTGAATGGGTGGAACATCTGCGAGGCACCTTGAGTAAGGGGGCTTGCTTATGAAGGGGATTGAATAGCCTCTGGATATTATCTGAAGCACCCAGAGATCTGTTGTGATGGACTCCCATTGAGCCAGGTGCCTCGAAAAATGTCCGCGGACTTCCTCCAGAGTGGAGCAGTCGGGCAACCCCTCAGGGCTGCTGCGCAGGTCGGTCGGAAAAGGGTTCCCATGACCCAAAGTTCTTCGGACCCCCTCTGCCTCTGGGCCGGCGTCCTTGTCCCCCTCTGCCTCTAGGGGAGAAGGAGACCTGAGCGTTCCGGGCCTGCTGAGATTTCCGGAACCACATCTTCTGCACTCGCTGGTTCCTGGAGAAGGACCTTTGAGGGGTAGAGAAGCGGATTCCGATGGCTGACAGTGTTTTCCCATCTTTCTCGCTCTGGACCCTCATCTCGCGGATGGTCTTCCCGAACAGGGTAGACCTGTCAAAGGGTGCATTCGCGAAGGATGCCTTGAAAGGTTCCGAGAAATCGCAAAGTTGAAGCCAGGCATGACGCCTTAAGGTAATACCAGACCTGCTAGCTCTAGCGGCTCCTTCCGTGGCATGGGAGAGTAGCCGCACAGACATATTTGACACTAATTTGAGAGTGGCCATACGAGCCGAGAAAGTCCATTTATCCTTGGCCGACATGGACTCCGGGGGAGACTCAGTGTACTCTTTAACCAGGTCCCGCTGCAGTCTGATTACATGGGCCAAGTAATTCAGCGCCCTAATAGAGAAGGTAGCTGAAGCAAACATCCGCTTTCCAATATGGTCCATTGCCTGGGACTCCTTGTCAGGGGGGATGGACTGAAGAACTGTCCTGAGCTAGCTCCTTTTTGGTGGCTGCCACCACCACCATGGTATATATAGGGGAACCCTTGCTCCATGAAGCTTTGTCTGCAGGGGGGCTCAAAATCTTGTCGGGCCTCCTGGGGATAGGCTCTACAGTGTCCGGTTCCTTCCACTCCCTGGTGGTAATCAGGTAGATCAAAGGGTCGGCCGAGGGGGGGGCACCCAAGAGGTAGATGGGCCTGTGTCAAACACCTCCAGGAACACCGACTCGTCCCGAGGAAGGCTTTTTGGTGGACCACCCCCCCTTTGGCGGAGCATTTCCATAATGTCTCCAAAGGAGTCATCAGGGGGTGACTTGGGAGAACCTTTCCCTTCCTCCAAATTGGTATCCTCAATGAGGTACTCAGGGGAGCCCAAGTGCCTCCTTTTGCACAGGTGTTTGTGAGGAATCTCCTTGGGAGGACTGTCCAAGGGGGGCTCACCAACGGATTTGTGTTCCTCCAGGGGAACTGGCTGGGGCGTCAATGACACAGGCTGTCCCTGGGACTGGATAATGGAGGACAAACCAAGCTGCAAGGGAGTGGGGGCGGATCCTGAGGACAGAGTGAGGGGTCTCTCCACAACGTCGAATGCCGAAGGGGAACCGGCCTCTCTAAGACAGGTGGCCGGCACCCTCGGATCTGACGAAGGGATCAGTGTCAGAGCCGAAGAGCTCGGATCCGAGTGGACAGTGTGCTCAGACTGCAACGGAGCCGAAGACACACTCGCCCCCATGGATCCAATGCCCGGCTCAGAGAGCTCAGATCCGAAAAGGGATCCGAAAGGCCCGAGGGCATGGCCGGAGTCGAGGTAGCAATAACCATCAGCGCCAACTCCCTGACTCCGAGGCTCCTCGGATCCGAAGACTCCAAAACCCGGTAGTGGATCAGAGAAGGAGCTATCAGAGCAAATAGTGGAGCTGAACTCTCCCCCCCCCCAGAGGGGGGGGGAGGCAGCAACACTCCCATCTGCAGCTGAGTCTGTAAAAAGCGATGCATCATCCGGTCCATATCTGCCTCCAAGAGGCTTCTAGTAGATCTGAACGAGGCCACCGAAGCCGGTCGGGAGGGCCGACGCGACGACCTCGAAGATGGTCAGGCCTTCTCCTCCGGCTCCGGAGAGAAGCGTGGGGAACTGAGCCGTGGGGAGGAAGGCTTGGAAGTCCTCGATGGGGAAGGGAGAACCTTGGTGGGAGAGGCAGAGGGGTCCAATTCGGTCCGCCGTTTGTGGCTTCTCTCTCTGTCCCTTTCTCTCTCTTTCTCTCTCCACCTTCTCTCTTTCCTATCTTTTTTTGCCTCTCGGTCTCCCTGAGATGAGGTGGGAGGGTGAGTCCCAGCCAGGGGAGGAGGGCCAGATGGTTGGGCAACAGCAGCCATGGTTGTCGCTACAGTATGAGAGGAGGAAGAAGAAACCGATTCCGCGGGTAGGAGGCCCGCCAGAATCAGCTTACTCTTCCTGTGTCTCAAGGCCCGGGGGTTAAAGGCTGCGTAAATATGGCAGCCTGAGAAAAGATGGGCCACCCCCAAGCAAAGAACGCACTGAGTGTGACCATCTGCTGGTAACAACTTATGGCCACACTCAGTGCACTTAGAAAAAGTAAGCTTTTGGCTATCAGCCATACCCACACTAACACACACACCTGAAGGAAAAGATGGGCCTACTAGGTGATAGAGATACGAGGGATATACAATAAAGTAAGAAGAAAAACGAATATCTATCAAAATAGAAAAATACTACACACACACACACACACACACACACACACACACACACACACAAACACACACTCCAACAACTAAATACCCTAAGTTTTATATATAAAATGAAAATACTAAACTCGCCTGGAGCTCGAGGAACCCGGTGTTTGGCAAAGCCGCGGCAAACGAGATATGAGGATTGGAAGGAGGCTGCAGGGTAGTATGGGTAAGGGGGTGGAGTTTGGAGCTCAGATCTTTAGCTTGGTATGCTGCCGGCTCGGATCCGTATCGGATCCGTAACCCACAGGTTGCTGATCAAATGAAGTTAACTACTTCAGATCTTTTATTTTTCTTCCTTAGCATGTACTTCATAAAAAAATTATTTTGGTCCTCCGGGGAAAATTACTTTGAAGTTTGCTGGGTACAGTAGTTTGAATCCCACACCTGCTTCTCAACTTTCCCTGAATAATGAAATACATTTACTCTTCTGCTTGGTGTACAGCGAGTATTCATTCTCCACAAACACTCTGCTGTCTCCCACTTTTCGTACTTTGCCCTTCTGCCACAGTTTTGTAAGAAAGAACTCCTTCTGCTGGTAAGACTGCATCTTTACTATTAAATGTCTAGGTTGTTTTCTCATAGCTAGGTTTGGAGCATAAACACAATGCGCCCTTTCAATTAACAATTCCTGTTGTGAAAGTCCATTTGCTTATTTATGCTTTCATAAAACTAATACACAGTATGTTCCTTCCAGCTTCTCAGGTACAGCAGAAAATCTCAGGTTTTCACTATGTGTTCTCTCCTCTAATTCTATTATTTTTTGAAACATCTCTTCTTGTGCAGTCTCATACTCAACCATCTTTTTCTTCATTTCAACCTCAGAGTTTTGCAGTTTCATCACCTTATCTGAATACCTGTTTAAACCTTCTTCCATTTTTCTAGCCTTTTATTGTTTGAGTTTATACACTCCATCAGTGCTTCATTTATTTTAGTCAGGTCTGCATGCAGTTGACGTATACTTTTCTCTAGGTTACTGGGCACAGTGTCTGGAACTTGCACTGCTTTTGCTAAACAGCTACAGTACTTTTCCCAGTGTTTTTTTTGTCGACTTCGGTTGCTTATGTTCCCTTCAGGTCCTCTGTATTTCTATTTTCCTGGCATCCAGGAAGTGCACATACTAGCCAATTACTGAAATTTACCCAGAAATCTAGGTCCACTGACTTTCTCTTCTAAGTTTCTGTTTTCACACTGGGAGAGTTAGAATTAAGCTGTTACTCAATGTGCAGCCATCATGGAAGTCCAATTTTTCAGAATAATGACTAAAATACCCAGTCTGTGAAGTAGCAAGAGTAATGAGTCCCTCCTTCGGATGAGTAGCTTCTTAGTTGGAGCAGTGAGGAGCCAATTGTCCACGTATAGAAAGACTTGGAATCCTTGCTGCCTGAGATAGGCTGTGGTTACTGCCATACATTTGGTGAACTCCCGGGTAGCTGTGTTGAGACCAAAGGGCAGAGCTCTGAATGGATAATGACTGCCTCCCACCCTGAGACACAGGAATTTCCTGGATTGCTTGTTTACATTTTATGATAAGCATCCTGGAGACCTACTGAACACATCCAGTATTACATCCATTTGAAACAGAATTGAGGATAGATAGCTGGGATGCCACATATTTCTGGATACCCTCTGGCAAAGCACCCAAGAGAGAACTGGTAACCTCCTTGGTCAATTCTCTCTGGAACCATATGACATAGGTAGCTCAGCACTTAAGGGAAAAGGTTGCTGGCACATAAATCTGTTTTCCAAATCTGTTCGTCACCCTAGGTACCCTATTACAGGGATGAAAAGATATACTCTCTTCAGAGCGTTCCTTTTTCTGGACGTTACTACAACCATAGCATCTATGGGGGACCTGTACTGCAGTGTGCCATTTCTTTAGGAGCTGCCAAGATCTTGTCAGGTTTCTTCGGTATTGCCTCCGCTGTGTCTGGTTCCTTCGAGGTTCTTTGTGCCACCAAATCAGTGAGAGCATCAGGGAAAGGGACCACCCAGGTGGTATAGAAATCAGCTCCAAAAGCCTCCAGCAGCACAGATTCTTCCAGGAAAGGTGTATCGGTGGACCAACCCCCACTCCCTTCTGCTTCATCAATTTCAGGATTTCACCAAAAGGTGATGTCTCTGAAGGGGGAACCCAAGGGAACCCTCTCCTTCATCCAAATTCATGCCTTTTGTGACAGATTCAGGGGATCAATCTACACATTTTCTTTTGCAAGTTATTTCCTATAGAACCAAGGCTGTGGAGACAAAGATGATGGATCCAAATCAGACTGGGAGCTCAGAGGAAGAACTACCTTGAGACTTTTGGAAGTTAATAGTTCCTATCGATGTGGAAGTCAGCAAAGAAAAGAAAGGGGTTAGAGTGTATCCAAACATGTAGGAGGCACTCTTTCCCTGGTAGTGAGAAACCTCCTGAAGGCTTTGAATGCAGAGTCAGAAACTGGGACAGAGGAAGACTCAAGGTACCAAAGACAAAAAAACTTCATTGACACTAACCTGGTCCAAATCTGAAGTTATCGAGAGCTGGAGTCCCTATTGGCACAGACGAATCTGAGAGTTTCAAAGTCAGTCTGTCCTCCTGGGCCCCAGCAACGACACTTTGACCTTGTTGGATCAGGAAGGGAATCAGAGCCAGAGTTGAAAGGGACTGAGATAAAGTCAGAGTCGAAGAAGTAGGATCTTTAGATGCAGACACAGATGCTCTGGGTATGTTCGGATCCATGGACTGTGAATCTGAAGAGTGGATCAAAGCAGGACTTCTGAGAGGAGCGGTTCTAGGACTTTTCCACAGTTTGACCTGTGGAGACAACACCAGGATGAACCACAACTGAATCTGCTGTCAACAAAATCTCCACATCATCCTATCAACATTGGCATCAGTAAGGCCCCATGTAGAACGGGTAAATTACACTGAAGAGACTTCTTTCCTTCAAGATTGCAGAATGTAGCCTTGGGCTAAAAGGACCTCAGGAGAAAAATAAAGTAAGTGAAGGCAATCAGATCTGACCTGGGATCCAATGGCTGACACTTTCGATGCCAGACCCAGACAACTGTCATGTCAGAAGACCATTTACGAGACTTCTCAATACTCTTCTCAAGAGTTTTGCTTCCCTGAGACTTCTGCTCTTCGTCTTTGTCCTTTTGAACTATTTTATCAACTACTGTAGAGGGAAGAGTAGATGGTAGCACTGATCCTTTTTGTGAGGGAGGCAAACCTTTTAAAATCAGCTTGCCCTTACAGCTTTGTTAGGCCTTATGTCCAAAAGAGGCACATGCCTTGCAGTTAGTGTCCAAGAAGGCTGCCCCTGGAAAATAGACACACAGGGTGCGAGGGTCCTGTGGAGGAATTGTGAGGCCACACTTGCTGCATTTTTAAAACTCCTGTCAGACATATTAACCAAGAAAACAACTCCATAATGTCACTGCACTCTATGAAAAATGAAGAAAGCTAAAAAAACACAACTACACAATATCCCAACATTATAAAAATACAGAAAATTAACCCTTGAGTCTATTCAACACTCCAAGAAAAGTAGATTGTGTAATAAAAAAAATTTTGGACAACACACAAAATAAAAAAATTGAGCCCAAAGGGCCTATGCTGTAAAAAATGCTCTATACTATGAACTGACACAAAATATGTACCAGCCGAGGTACAGAAAGTTACACACAAGGTATGCTATGCTAATAAAAGAGAGAGTAGTACATTTTTGTTTGATTTATCCTCGATGACAGAGTGGAGATGAGAGCCTGTAGAAACTCACAACTGTGGGAGGCTGACATGATGGTTAAGGTATTTACCTTACAAACACAAGGGCCAGGGTTTGATTTTCAGATGGGTAAATGGCTAGGCTTAAAATGGCCCACAAAGACAGTTAGTCTAGTACTAACCTATGAACTGTTAAAGCAGCAAATGAGATCTGAAGTATTCAGGGAGAAGCAGAGCGGGATTATCGGTAGGGAGGAGTCAGCACCCTGGATCTACATGTCTGGAAATGTTCAGTCAGATCCAAGCCCCATCTTTTAAATCAGACGAAAAAGGACAACATCAAATCCATTTTTTGGCCATGAACGACTTCTATTGTGCCTCAGCTACTCTCTCATTTCTTCATAGGAAAAAAAACAGCCATCTTCATTAGTGAAACTGGTCTGGAATTTTATGTATTTAAATACTACTTTACATTCCTGTTCTACTGCCAGTTTGCCCTAGAGCGTGCAATGCACTTACTGCAGTTCTTTGCATTCCACAGAGGTCTTGGCTACATGCAGCATGACATACGTTCATAGGTAAGTACTAGGCTATCTGCCCGAGGGCATCTATAAGCATAGCCAGAATGTGTTGGCTTTCGCCGCCTCCTTAGATTAGTTCCCTGTGCCTCTGTCCAGCAGAGCCATTACTTCCCTGTTCCTCTGTCCAGTAGAGCCACTGCAGTGACCCTCGGGGTAAATTTTCTGTTTACCATCCACTCGTCAAGGTTTCTCTTGAAGAGTGTTAGTGAGGGGCTTTGCCTAATGTAGATTGGAATCCTGTTCTCTGACTTAGGACCTTCTGCACTGAAATATGCCCCCTAATACATACCCCCAAGGGAATATTTATTTTGGTTGGCTCCTCTGACACCCAAGTTTGCTGGTAGAACTCAGGTCATCTGAAAAGTCACAGTCAAAACTTGTAAACTCTTGGAAAATTATTACCAGGACCACTTTCAGTCTATAAACAAGATTTATGAAATGTAGCAAAACAAGATTACAGCTCATCTATCCATCCATTTTCAACACCTGCTATATCCAGTTTTGGGTCAGAGGAAGCCAGAGTGGCTGTCCAGGGAAACAATGTGTACAAAGCAAGAAATAATTCTGAATGGGATATCCGTATAATGCAAAAAGCATGCACAAACCACACGGACAACTGGGGACAACTTCAGCACTGCGAACTGAACTACTTGAATATCTTTGTGAAGGGGGTATACCAGAGTCTCTAGTGAAAAATGATCTGGACAAATGGACAACATGCAAACTTGGCAAAGAATCCATTCAAGATAACGAAAGACGCTCGCAAGTATGGCAGGTGCAAATGGCCAAAAAACTAATTCTACAGTTCAAAAAAAGCGGCCAGCACCAAAGTGTAATAAGCACACATATACTTTATTGACTTGAATTAAAGTGGCTCCACCAACACCATACCAGTTTCAGTATTCCTGCCTTCTTCAGTGATAAATACATGTAAGCAGACACCACAAGCATTTATACAAACTAATTAATTGAATAAATCCATCTTCCTGTTACATCATATCCTTTAGGGACAAAAACTAATGCCACTGAATTATAGTTGATCATTAAGACCAGGAGAAAAAAGACCCCCTAACTTGATTATCCACCTATTCTCTTTTCTATTTAAAATATAATGCCAGCCGAGTTTATTGCTTCTATCCCCCTGGATTTTATCAATAATCATAAAATAAAATTTGGCAGAATTATGGGAGGTACAATGTCTGTATAGGGCATTGAATAATCGCTTGTTCCATATATCGATGAAGTGTTCAGACATGCGAGTATGTAAGGGATGGGAAGTCTGACCTATATAGAATGCTGAATAGGTGCAATTGGGCAACTATATCACCCAGTCAGTTCCACAATGAGTGAAGAATCTTGTGTCACATTCTTGGCTGGTGTTTTTACTAGAAAATTCTTTGGACTTGTACATGAACTTGCAAAAAGTACAGTGGCCGCATGGAAATAAACCCAACCATTTGTCCCCAGTAATCATCAGTTGATAGCCAGAGGGACCCTTGGCTCCATCATGTTTGAAATATGAAAAATATGATCCCAGAGTTTTGCCCCTCCGGTAAGAGAATTGGCACTTTGAGTTAAGGACCTGATACAATTCCTCATTTGCCAATAATATGTTCCAGTTTTTGGCCACCACATCCCTAACCAAATTGACGTTACACCCATAGGTCGTCACAAACCTGACAGCATCTGAATCATCCTTGTACGTTTTATTCCAACTGTGATCTTTCTTGTTTAGAAGCCCAGTCACTGGCAAACATAACATCCTGCTGTTTGCAACCCCTGACTTTGAAACCTATGAGTCAGGTCTTGTTGAAATGAGACAAAATCTTCCTGCGTTGAACATATTCTTTTTATGCGTAGAAATTGAGATTTATGTATGTTTTTGATGATATGGTATGGGTGCAGACTAGAGGCAAACAGTAAGTTGTTATACTGGGGGTACTTTCTAAAAACTTGAGTTCAAAGTATCATCAGGATTTCTTATGACTGTAACATCTAAAAAATTAATTTGTTGAATTTCACAATTCAATGTGAATTCTATCCCCCACTTGTTATCATTTAAATACTGTACAACCTCTAGCAAATGATGTCTGTCCGCTCACCACACCATCCAACAATCATCTAAGAATCTCCTCCAAATATCTATCTCTTTCGGATAGATGTTATGGGTGTCATTATATATCAAATGTTCCTCCAAATAACCCACAAAGATGTCAGCATATATGGGAGCAAATGACGCACCCATCACTGTACCTTGTGTCTGCCAGTAACGCTCCCCTTGAAAATAAAAAATATTTTTGGATAGGACATGTTCGGCCATACACACCAGTAGTGTGTTAAAACCCGATGGATATATGTCAGCCCTCTATAGCCAGTATTCAAGAGCCCGTAGGCCCACCCACTGGGGTAAATTGGTGTAAAGAGCCTTCACATCCAGTGAACAAATAAGCCAAGTCAGTTCTAATTGTATCAGATACGATTTTTAAGAATTGTGTAGTGTCCTGTATCCTAGCCCTTATTAATTTCAACAGTGGTTTCAAATATTGTGTCAAGAAAGCAGACAATGGTTCTGTCAAAGATCCTATACCTGAAACAATAGGCCTGCCTGGAGGTTTATCCAGACTTCTGTGCATCTTAGGTAATAGATATAGATACTGCTTTTTGGGGTCACCTATCATCAGGTGTTGCCTAACTGAATCCTTAATTATTCCCTCTTCCACCGCCTGTTTAAGGAACAATTCAATATCCCTCTTGAAACTCATGGTAGGGTCAAACAGGCATACGCATATAATGCTGAGGGTTAGACAATTTTCTATTTCCCTCTGCCAGATAATAATCTGAATTCAAGATAACCACTGCCCCACCCTTATCCGCCGGCAGGATAACTATATTTGTATTATTTTTTAATTCGATCAAGGCCTGTTGTTCACAAACAGTCTGGTTAGGACCAAGCATTCTAGACTGACACAATTTAAAATGTATATCTTTGAACATTGCCTGCTGAAAAATAAATACAGGTTTGTTCATTGGGAGTGTAAAATCTGACTTCAAAAATCTAAAATCAGTAGATCTTTGCGAAGATTCCCTAGAACCAAAAAATAGTCTAAGGTTAAGCCTTCGACAAAAAGCTAAAACATCATTTACCATATCATCTTCGTCAGTAAAGAAACCAGGAACATAGTTAAGTCCTTCATTTAGCAATTGGTTTTCCCATCCATTAGTTCAACAGTAGAAATGTTATGAATGTTATAGTATTGCTCTACCATGTTATCAGTGTTTGTAAGAGACTTTCCACCGTGTTTATTCCTGCGTTTTCTCCCACCCCTATGAATGCCACGTGTCTAAAGGGTGGTCAGAGCTATATTGTTATTTATGGATGGGGGACTCTTGTATGTTAGGACCATCTGTGTCCGTGGCTGAAGACACCTCCCCTGATGTGCTGCTCTAACTAGTACCTGTCTTTTTAAGGATGGATCTGGGTCTTTTCCTCTTAGATGCTGCAACTGATCTGCCAGGATCTAAAAATTTGACACTTCTCTGATACTCCTATGGTTTCCCCCTCTGGTAATCCCCCATATCTCTATTAAGTTTCCGTACCTTTTTATCCTTAATTTGTTTCTCAAACATCAATAGATCCTTTCTAAGCTTGTTCAAACAAGTGACATAGTGCGGCTGTCCTTCATAAACCTTAAGTTCCTCACATACTGCTTTGACCTCCCCAATATTCTCATCAATCATCCTTTCATAGTATGAAGATAGAATATTAACGAATGTCATGGAGGCATTTTGTTGTGCTAAACGCCATTCCTTCCGTATTGTTTCATCCATTTTGCCCACTAATGGTTGTATTTTCACTCTCAACCCCCTAGGGGTAATGTTTTTATATTGATATGCCTTGAATAGTCTGAGATGCCATACATTCGTACATAGAGTTCTCATATTTTTACCCAGTTTGTTAAATGACAGATTGCAGCCGTCAGTTGGATCCATATTTTCCTTGTTCTCAACCGCATGACTAGGTGTTGCCAAACTTGTATATCATTCTTATCGGCACATAGGCCTTGTAAAATGGTGTTAAGATCCATGACAATAAGCTTCACAATCCTCAAAATATTTCACACACTTGTGAAAATTACACAATCAATATTTTATATATGAAATAAGAGAATACACTACAATCATACGCATTAATTGGTCAAATCGTAGCATAAAAGCCACCTGAGACCTGTTGGTATTCCAAACTATTCAAATATACCAAGACAAATGGAACCCCCCCCCCCATAGGATAACTCCATAAAATGGACAGGTCCCACCAGCTTATTATGTATTCGCCAGCCTCCACAGTAAAACTTTGCTCTGATCACACCAAAGATTCAAACCCCGTAGTCTCTAGAAATCAGTAGCCACTGTTAACACCTAAGGATGAGCATATAACATTTCCATAACGATGTTGCGCTTGTTGATATAAATCTAATCACATGTTAGCAAACAAATCCCTACACATATTTATAAAAAAGCTTTTGGGACGTGTATATAAATAAAAATGTCCCCCTCCATATACTAGTTATCAAACCGAACCAAATCTTTAATATGCAGTTAAAACAAACATGTATAAAGATATCTGTAAACTCCCAAGCAAAACCAAAATTATCACTGCCTATAAATTCGTCAGATGTGCTACTGCATATCTAGGTCACAATAGACCTATTGGAAAAACAATAAGCCAAAAAAAGTAACAATAACAATTTCAGTTTGCATGCACATATTATTGAACCATGCCCCTCCTTTTGGTACAACAGGGAGAAATAATTTGAACAAAGCTGAAATCATCAGTTCACACAATACGAAATCAGGCCAGTACACCCACATATGTTACTATACCCTGCCCCATTTCTATTAACACACATCCAAAAACAACATGGAATGCGATAGTCCAAAGTCTTAATTCAAAGTCTGTAATTTATATACCAGCTCAACAACCCAACCAGTCCATTCACAAATCATTTCCAGTTCCACAAACAAAGGTGTATACAGGTACAGCCAGCCTGAATCTATGTTGGTTAATATCAAAAAGTTCTCTTTAGCTGAGATTGAGTCATTTGTCATGCCCTGGACAAATATTGTTGGATCAAAATCATCCATCACAGTTAAAAAGGAGGCTCAATCCACTGGGAAAGCCCCAAACACAAACTATTCATCATATGTATTTAACAAATTCCAAAAACAGAGAACGATCCAGTGCCGATATTTATCACAGGCCCACTAAATGACTGGAAAACTGGGGCTACTGTTACCTGAAAGATGTAGGAATATATATCTTCCCTGTTAACCAAAGGTGTGCAACACAACAGTGTGGACCTTAAGATAGTTCCAACGTCGAAAAAACCAAGCTGGCTCCCAAAACGACAAGATCGAACTAATCCACACCAAAACAAAAAACTGGCGAACAAATGTTATATGTCCTTGCTGACATCCGCCCAAATCCTTCAAAATAGAAACAATCCTTGGCAGACAGCAATCCAATACGTAGAAAAAACACCTCTATTTCATTTTAGTGAAAAAAGGCCCCAATTAGGAAGCAAACACAAAGAAAACTGAACGCAGTTCAGCCACGGGCACAAATGGTGCTAACACTAAGCCAACAACGAGACCCACAGCTGAAGATACCAAAAGACGCTCGGAAGTACCACAGGTGCATATGGCCAAAATCTAATCCTACAGTTCGAAAAAAGCGGCCAGCACTGAAGTATAATAAGCACATACACATATACTTTATTGACTTGAATTAAAGTGGCTCCACCAACATCATACCAGTTTCGGCACTCCTGCCTTCTTCAGTGATAAAGACATGTAAGCAGACACCACAAGCATTTATACAAACATTTCAATTTAAAATAGAATGCCAGCCAAGAGAAGAGGTGGATAATCAAGTTAGGGGGTCGTTTTTCTCCTGGTCTTAATGATCAACTATAATTCAGTGGTATTAGTTTTTGTCCCTAAAGGATATGATGCAACAGGAAGATGAATTTATTCAATTAATTAGTTTGTATAAATGCAATATACATGACAATCAGAAAATGGTTGGTTAAGATTGCCTATTCTCACACTTTCACTACTTTATGACAAAGAAAACAGCACTTTGTTCCTCTGTTTATTGACATACTAGAGTACAGTCTGAATGAAAAGTACAGCAGTGTATGTAAACTTACTATAACAGTAGATGTTCTAATACAGCACTGCTGCAGTAGTCTAAGCTGCATGCTTAAATCCTTCCGACAATATGAACACTGTTCAAATTTTAAAGTTCCAGGGAACCTTCCACTTGACCTAACCACTGTGGGGCTCAAGGACAGCCTCACAAAAGCAGTGGTTAGGTCACCAAAAGCTTCACTGCTTTCTTGCCTAAGAATGGACACTACAGCCCTGAAAGGTAAATGTTAAGAAAGAAATTGTAAAATAAAATATATACATGTATGTAGATATATACAAAGGAGTTTATACATCCACACCCTGACAAAACACCTAAAAAAAAAACAAGGGGAATGGAAGGAGGTTACTGCACCAATGGTCTATTAGAACATCTACTGTAGTGCTAAATTTACATACACAACTATACTATGTTCAACATTCAGATGACTGCTGCAGTGCTGAAGTTGTATGGGTAGATTAACTGGATTATACAGCATGGTTGAAGGAATTTAAGAATCCAGGAGCTCCAGGAGAATGGACCTAGGAAAGGAATCCAGTTCGTAACTCTTTGTGAAAGTATGCATAGAAGACTAAGTTGCTGTATCTAGAACACTTCTACAGTCCGCCCCTTTCTAAAATACCACAGAAGAAACTAAGGGAAGGTGGGTCCTGATCATGGCAGGAAGTGACTTGTTATGGTGAGAATAGCAGAAAGAAACAGGAGAAGGATTTAGCATGAGACAACCATCTAGAAATGTTCTGCTTTGACACTGCTGTCCTTTATTCTTACCTTCTGAAAAAAAAAAAAATCAAAAAGCTAATTGGCTTTCCTGAAGGATTTTGTTCTGTTCAAGTAGCATCTGAGATGCCTGTGGACATCCAAAGGGCTCCCTACCGAAATGTCTGCTCTCAAAATGTTAAGTGCTAAAAAGCCAAAAAAAGATAGAAAAAAAGGGAAAGAGTTTTCTTTTTGTGTCTGCTCCTGTCAGGGGTCGCCACAGTGGATCATCTGTTTGCATTTCTTCCTGTCCTCTGCATCTTGCTCTGTCACACCAACCACCTGCATGTCCTCTCTCACCATGTCCACAAACCTTATCTTAGGCCTTCCTCTTTTCCTGTTACCTGGCAGATTCATCCTTAGCATCTTTTTCCCCAATATACTCTGCATCCTTCCTCAGCACATCCAAACCAACGTAATCTTGCCTCTCTGGCTTTGTCTCCAAACCTTCCAACCTGGGCTGACACTCTAATATACTTATTCCTAATCCTGTCCACCTTCATCACACCCAGCGCAAATCTTAACATCTTTAACTCTGCCACATCCAGCTCTGACTCTTGTCTTTTTGTCAATGCCACTGTCTCCAACCCATATAACAAAGCTGGCCTCACTACCCTGTTGTAGATCTTCCCTTTCAGTCTTACTGGTACTCGTCTGTCATAAATCACTCCTGACGCTCTTCTCCATCCACTCCATCCTGCCTGCACTCTCTTCTTCACCTCTCTTCCACACTCACCATTACTCTGAACTGTTGATCCCAAGTATTTAAACTCATCCACCTTCGCCACCTCTACTCCCTGCATCCTCACCATTCCTCTATCATCCTTCTCATTCACACACATATATTCTGTCTTAGTCCTGCTGACCTTCGTTACTCTTCTCTCTAGAGCATATCTTTATCTCTCCAGGGTCTCCTCCACCTGTTCCCTACTCTCACTACAGATCACAATGTCATCTGCAAATATCATAGTCCACTGGGTCTCCTGTCTGATCTCGTCTGTCAACCTGTCCATCACCATTGCAAATAAGAAAGGGCTCAGAGCTGATCCTTGATGTAATCCCACCTCCACCTTAAACGCATCCGTCACTCCACCGCAGACCTCACCGCTGTCACACTACCCTCGTACATATCCTGTACCACTCTTACATACTTCTCTGACACTCCCTACTTCCTCATACAATACCACAACTCCTCTCTAGACACCCTATCATATGCTTTCTCTAAGTCCACAAAGACACAATGCAACTCCGTCTGACCTTCTCTGTACTTCTCTATCAACACTCTCAGAGCAAACATTGCATCTGTAGTGCTCTTTCCTAGCATGAAACCATACTGCTGATCACTAATCATCACCTCCCTTCTTAACCTAGCTTCCACTACTCTTTCCCATAACTTCATGCTGTGACCGATCAATGAATCCCTCTGCAGTTACTACAGCCCTGCATATCAACCTTATTCTTAAAAATCTGTACCAAAACACTTTCTCCATTCCTCAGGCATCCTCTCACTTTCTAATATTTCATTAAACAATCTAGTTAAAAATTCACTGCCATTTCACCTAAACACCTCCATGCTTCCACAGGTATGTAATCTGGACCAACAGCCTTTACATTCTTCATCCTCTTCATAGCTATCCTTACTTCTTCCTTGCTAATCCACTGCACTTCATGACTCACTATCCACACACCATCCAACCTTCTCTCCCTCTCATTCTCTTCATTCATCAGCCCCTCAAAGTACTCTTTCCATCTGCTCAACACACTCTCCTCGCTTCTGAGCATGTTTCTCTCATTATCCATTATCACCCTTACCTGCTGGACATCTTTACTAGCTCAGTCCGTCTGTCTAGCCAACTGGTACAGGTCCTTTTCTCCCTCCTTAGTGTCCAACCTTTCATACAACTCTTCATACGCCTTATCCTTAGCCTTCACCACCTCTCTTTTTGCCATGTACCACATCTCCTTATACTCCTGTCTACTTTCTTCATCTCTCTGACAATCCCATTTCTTCTTCGCCAACCTCTTTCTCTCTATACTCTCCTGTACTTCCTCATTCCACCACCAGGTCTCCTTGTCCTCCTTCCTCTTTCCAGATTTCACACCAAGCACATTTCTAGCCATCTCCCTTACTAGCTCTGCTGTAGTTACCCAGCTATTCTGTAACTCTTCACTGCCACCCAGTGCCTGTCTTAACTCTTCCCTGAACTCCACCTCACAATTACCCTTTTTCAATTTCCACCATTTGATCCTTGGTGCTGCCTTCACACTCCTCCTCCTCTTCTTGATCACCAATGTCACCCTACAAACCACCATCCTATGCTGCCTAACTACACTTTCCCCTGCCACCACTTTACAGGAAAAGAGTGAATCTTAAAAATAGTTCTTTTCCTTAAAACTTTTAAAACTTCTTTTTGTCGGGGGGGGGGGGGCAAGTCTCCCAGCACACCTCCCAATATGGCGGGAAAGCCCACTACACAACCCAAACTTATATATACTCCGAGACTGCTATACCTCAGAGAAAAGGGAATGTTCGATAAATGACTTGGTAAATACAAGTCTCATCTTTCGTTCATTCAGTCTATGCACTTTGGGACTTGCTTATTCTGGATGGGTAACCATTTGAAGTGTTGGGACCCACAAGAGCAAGAGTCTTGCCTTGCTTTTAGGATCTGAAAAGAATACAGGAAGATCCACAGACTGAATCAAATAAACTCTGAAACCACTAACAATATAAGGATTTGTTCTCAAAGAAAACCTGTCCCACTAGTAAATGAGGAAGATCTGATTCACCACATTCGCTTGTAACTCAGACACTCTTTTTGCAGAGGCTAGAGGAATAAATAGTAGTTTTCCAACTAAAGAAGCTTTTTATGTTTAATGATTAAAATAGCTTTCCAAGTAAAGAATCTTCTTGTGTTTTTCAAGCACAAAGTTAAGAACCCAAGTAAGCTCCACCTGTTTTATAGGTAGAACGATACGGATATATCAAAAGCTGCCTGACTTGAGGACAGGAAGAAAGGGGGCTACTAAATGCAGGCATGCAGAAATGGCCGAAAGATTAAGGATAAGAGAGTAATATTCTAAAAGCAGAGTCATCCAGGCCTTAGAGGGGTTATGGTTCTTAGTGTGGCACCGACTAGAACATTTTCCAGTTGCACATACATAACCTCTCTAGTAGCAGGTTTTCAGCCTTCCTTTAGTATCTCCTGCACAGTCTCAAAAAAGGTGCTTAAAGTTTATCAAAGCTCTATCATCCAGGCAGTCAACTGAAGAATTTTCAGGTTGGGGTGTTTAAAACAATTCCTGTCTTGTGTGAGTGAATTCAGTCTGTGGGAAGCCTGTGGAAATTCCCCTTGACCATTTTCAGAACAAAATGTGCAACAGTGGCACAAATGGCCAAAAATGGCCAAAAGGGAAGCACCAAAAGGTACAGTTGAGCAAGTAAACTTACCGTAACCGTACCTATTCAAATGATCACTGCTGTGGTAGCCTTAGCTATATGGGTTTAATCATGTCAAGGATACAACAGCAGCCCAACTTCCAAAGCTTCAGGGCACCCTCCAAAAGCTCAAATGACAGGGTTCAGTGCCAAGCCCTTCACAGTATTCATGCCAACTGAAATAGGAAAGCTGAATCTGGACAGGACATAGTTAGGAGTAAAAATGTACACATATACACACCCTGGCCTAACCAAAAAACAAAAAAGTGGGGAGAGAGAGACCAGCTACAGCAGCAGTAATCATGCAAACATCTACTCTTAAAGTAAGTTTACTTACATAACTATAATATGCTCATCATATTGATCACTGCTACAGTAGTCTTAACTACATGGGTAGATTACTCTAGCATACTACATTTGGGAGATGGAAAGGGAAGGGTCGAGGAGGCCCTGGAGAATGGTTTTAGCAAAGCCTGATCTAGACC
The DNA here is from genome assembly GCF_019279795.1 of Protopterus annectens. Lineage (NCBI taxonomy): Eukaryota > Metazoa > Chordata > Ceratodontiformes > Protopteridae > Protopterus > Protopterus annectens. The sequence goes on along the minus strand of NC_056746.1, from coordinate 748,241,703 downwards.
TGCAGAAGGAATCAAGCTTGTAGTGCTTTACAAAAGTATGTAGAGAGGACCAAGTTGCTGCTTCTTGAATATTTTTAGACTCCAACCTTTTCCAAAAAGCCATAGAAGAAGCCAAAGTCCTATAGAGTGGGCCTTGATCCTACCTAGAATAGTTTTGTTGAAAGAATAATTTTAATAATTTTGGGAAGAATAACAAAAGGTAACAGCTTGAGCTAACCATTTGGAAGTAGTCTGTTTTTACACGTTGACCCTCCTTCTTACCTTCACAAGCAATGAACAACTGAATTCAACATCTGAAATATTGTGTTCCGTCAGGACATTACTCGAGTTGTCTGTGGACATCCACGATGTGGAGTATCCTTTCTCCTTCATTTTTCGGTTTGGGGCAAAGAAATCTACTTGAGGAGCATCCCACGGATGGATCAAATCTTGGAAGAACCGTGATCTACTTTCCATTTATGGAGGTCTGCCCTTGTACTGCTCAGTTTGTCTGCCGTACAGTTTTGCTCTGACAGGATGAAGGATGCTTGTAGATTGAGACTGTGCTGTGAAGCTATATCACAAGCTAACATGGCTTGTCTGCAAAGGGGGTAAGAACCAGTTCCTTCTAGCCTGTTGTTATTGTGATATTGTCTGCAACAACTTGACGAGGTCCAAGGAACCAAAGATGATTCAGAGAGTTGAGTGTCTTGATAGTAGCAAATATCTCCTTTATATTTATGTGTTTGCATCTGTCCTTGCTGTCCCAAATAACTTAAAATTTTACCCCTCCTTAAACTGCTCCCCAAGCTAAGTCCGAAGTGTTTATGGTGACTGACTATTTTGGAGTTGTGGGAGAAAGGGTGACCTGGATTTACTGAAATTTGCTGTTGCCACCAAGTGATTTATTTTCACTCCAGAACTGGGGTTTGTAAGGATAACAGGTGTTGGTGCAGGGACCAAAGAGATTTCAGATACCACTGTATCCTTCTCATGTGGAGTCTTGCCAAGGGGATCATGAGAATTACAGATGCCATGAACCCCATAATCCTGAGGTATTCCTTTGTAGTGACTAAAGTCTGAGTGGAAAACCACAGAAACAGATCTAGGTATACTTTTTTTTTTCCTGTGGAAGAAAAGCTCTTTGAATTAAGGTGTCTAACAGACACCCCAGAAACACAATCCTGTGTGACGGAGTCTAAAAAGACTTTTGAATGCCCTCTTTGAATTCCAGCTTGTATAATAGATCTTGCACCCAAAACAGAGATTTGTGACACTTTGAAAAAGACTTTGCAAAGATAAACAAGTCATCTAAACATGTAAAAATATGGATACTTTACCTGCAATGAGCTAAAACTGGAGCTAGACACTTAGTGAACACTTCTGGTGCAGTGAATAGTCTAAACGGAAAGAGTACAGATAATGTGATCCAGACACACAAAACCTTAATAAATGCCTGAAGTCTAAATGAACAGGTATGTGATAAGAATCTTTTAAATCTAGTGTTACCAAGAAACTTACATGAGGAAGACAAGGTAACAGGTTGGGAAGTAACAATATTGTGAACTTGGGCATTATCACAAATTGGTTTAGGAAAGAAAGATCCAGAACTGGTCTCCAAATATTTCACTCTGGCACAGAAAACATTTTTGAATAAAAACCTTTCCCAATCTGGGAAGATGGAATTGTATCCATCACTTCCTGAGACAGCATGTGTTGAAGGTCGGGGAAAATAGAGGAGTCTGTTCTGGTGGATGACAAATTACACCCTGTAAAGGAGGGATTTTCCTTCCACTGCCATCTCTAACCTTGATGAAAAATCTTCAAAATCCATTTGTCTGAAGCTATCTATCTGTTGCCAAAGACAGAAGTGGATATTCAGATCTTCTGGAAGGGAAAAGGGACTGCCAAGGTAGGATGGGGGACTAAGTCCCTTAAAGGGTCATTCTGACTTTTGGACTATCCTTGGTTTTGGGGGGTTTCTGTACTCTTTCTGGAGCCCCCTTGCCATTTCTTCTTAAATATGTTTACCAGCATTTGTTGAGATTGTTTTATTTTGTTTCTTGCCAAAACTGAATGAGGTATTACATAATCTCTTAGAAAATCTGGAAAAGAAGGGCTGAAAATCTTAAAGTTCTGCTTACCCCTTTCATCACATATTTTGATAACCACAGCTTCGGAGGGTCCAAAAACTAAATCTAATGAAGAATTTAAAATCTCATTTCTCATATCATCTAGGAAGTCCTGAGTACACTGCAAGCAAACATCATCAAAACAGTATCAGTGGTCATTGCCCTGGAAGAAGTATCAACAGTTATACATATACTTTAAACAATGAGGTGTGGCCTGTAAAATGGAAAAAACTAAACCATTTAAATCAGATTTTTCTTCACAATAAGTAACTGTAGACAATATTTTAATCATTAAAGTACAAGGAAGTTTAACTTTAACATACAATCCTGGCAATTCAAAAATTGTAAAAATCAAAGCTGCAGATGTATACACCTTTTTCTCATACTTATCAATTTCTTCCCATCCTTTTTTTTAATAATTTTCCCATCAGTGTCAGAAAGAGTAGGGTTGAAATTAACTATACTACCACTTCTAAACATTTAGTGAACTAAACCTATAGCCGCAGGGTCAGGTTTGGGATAAGTATACAGTAAGACTGAGGAACTCTAAACAATCTCTCTACCTTTTTAGGGGCAGCAGGCTGAAAGGAAAATTTCAGATAGTGATGCGCACATCATCCAAAGCTGACAGCACCACATGAATTTGTGAAGGTTCTGAACATTCCATTTGTAACAGCTCATGGTATTTTCTGAGAAAATGAGTAACCTCAGTGTTTGCCCACTGAAAACACTGGCACATTCTGGAAAAAAGTCTTTGAGAAAAAGAAAACCCCTCAGGAAGAATCAAATATTATGATCTCCTCTGAGTCTCTATGTCAGAAATCATCTGTCCCTTCATCTTCCTGTTCAGATTTAGAATCTTGAATCACTTCAGGAAAAGAGGCATCCCTCTTTCTTTTACCAGAAATCAGCTTACAAGAAGTATAAACATCCTGAATTAAACCCTGAGCTAGATCTAGTTAACTAGTCCTGTCTACAGAAATTTGAGTTGTGGATATATGTTAAGTTCATAGGTTCACAGGTAGGTACTAGGCTATCTTCCCGAGGGCATTTATAAGCCTAGCCAGTGTGTGTCAGCTTTCGCCGCCCCATTGATTAATTAACTGAGCTTCTGTCAAGAAGAGCCAATGAAGTGATCCCAGGGATGTATTTTCTGTTACCCATCCACTCGTCAAGGTTTCTCTTGAAGAGTGTTAGTGAGGGACTCTGCCTAATGTAGTTAGGAATTTTGTTCCAAAGCATGGGGAGTCTCTGTGACAGGAATCCATCCCTCCAGCATGTTCTATTTATTGTTGTGGCGAGGTTTAGCTCACTACAGCGAGTGGCTCGCAGTGACTTGGATTTCTTTAGGTGGAGCATGTCCATCAATTCTGAGTTGGACATGGCTTTGTAAGTCAGGCAGAGATCACCACTGAGTAAGCGATATGTCACTGAGTACAGCTGGAGTTTTTCCAGTCGGGCTGCATAGGACATATGTTTGAGGCCAGTAATCCTCTTGGTGAGGTATTTTTGTGGTCTTTCCAGCTGTTGGAAGTGTCTTGTGAGGTACATCCCAAACGGGGCATTGTACTCTATGATGGGTCTAATGAGTGATGAGTAGAGGGGCACTATAACCTTTTTATTTCTAGATGTGAACTCTTTAGTAATTAGATGGGCTACATAGAAGGATTTCCTAACTACTTTGGTAATATGATTGTCAAAGGAGAGATTACTATCTACCTGGGTCCCCAGATCTCTTATTACCTCTTTTGGGGGCTGCCACCTATGTGGTAATTTATGGGTGTTTTGTTTTAACCAAACGGGATGACTATGCATTTTTTGGCATTTAGCTTGAGATCATGACTTTGACACCTGGTGTCCGTCTCAGTAAGGCCCTTTTGGAGAATGTCCCTGTCAGCCGGAGAGTCAATTATGGCTCCCGGTTTGCAGTCATCGGCAAACTTGGTTAGCCATAGTCCTCCTGTGTTTGCCTGTACTTCTGAGAAGTATATGTCGAACAGTAGGGGTCCCAGGACCGAGCCTTGTGGGACACCACTTGTGACTGGTTTAGAGTCGGACCTGAAGCCCGCTATTCTTACAGTGTGAGTTCTGTCTGTAAGCCATTTAGCAACCCATCTCGTGACGTAGGGGTTTATGTTCAGACTGGTGAATTTTTCTATAATTCCCGAGTGGGGAATGGTGTCAAAAGCCTTGGCGAGGTCAAGGTTCATTTTCCGTTTTCTTTTTAATGGAAAAAATGGGACCATCAGTGTTGTTAACAACAGAAGCAGTTTCCTCAAGGATGGGCACTGTACTCTGACTAAACAGGGAAGCTTTCCATGTTACCTCTCCCAGGACCAACAAGAGTCTCTCTCCCTTGCCCTCTGAGGAGACTCCAACAGCCACAGAAGACGTGGCTAAGCCCCGGTCCACAGTAGCTAGAGGTGCTACCCCAAATGGATCTAGGTGAAATATGTGTGGTGTGAGGAACCAGCTTTGGCCACAACAGAGTCAACCACCTGCGGCAGTGGTCGACTGCTACCCAGCTGTGGTGACATAGGCCGTTTGTTTACATTTTTTCTTTTTGTGGCTGGAAGAAGGTCTGACAGTGGGACTGGTAATCTGTTCCATGGTCAAGCCAAAAAATGGTGCCTCTTTCTCAGGAAAGACAAGAAGCATAAAAGTCAGGAAAAATTTAAAGTTGTTAAAAGTCACTTTTTCCAAGAAAAACACAGTAAAAAACACTTTAATACACTTTACCAGCCCCTAAAAAGTAAAATAAACACAATTGCTCCCCACAAAAAAATGAGTTTCAACTACTTTAAATTTAAAATAGCTATTTTTATTTATTTTTTATTATGTGGAAGGTTTTCCCCAAAGGGAACTTATCTGTCCAGTAAAGGAACAGCACAAGCTGACCGTCAGTGCTTGAAAGCTTACAGGTGAACACTCGCTTCGGCAGCAGGAAAGCTCAAGTTGCTTAACAGTTTCAGCATGTGGAAGGTGCACTGAAGCTTTGAAAGTGGGCCAGATGTTATAACCTTGGCAAGATATAACTCATACATATAAGGTTACTGCAGCAGTGATCAATCTGATGAATATCTATACTTAGAGTTCTTACAGATCTTTAGAAGGACCCTAGGTATTAGTGGAAAGGCATGGCATACAAGAGCATTCCTGTCCAAGGGAATGAGAGTGAATCTGTCTTCCAGACTCATTTGCAAGGAATCCTTGGACAACATTTCTTTAACTGTATGTTTTGAAAGGAGGCAAACACATCTATTTCAGGTTTTCCTCACAGCTGAATCAATTCCTGGAAGACCAGAAACGCCCTGGATGTAAATTCCATTCATGAGGGTCTGTTCTGGTTCTGATTAGGTTGCCTGCTACAATGTTTTGCTCTGACTGAATGTATGAAGACTGAAGAATCAAATTAAGTTCCAACTTCCTTATTAATCATGGCAAGTCTGTAAAGGGGGTAAGATCTTGTACCTCTGTTTGTTTATATGCCACATCACTGTAGTGTTGTCTGTGATAGCTTGCAGACGTCCTGGAGACCACATATGATTTAAGGTTTTTAAAACACTGTTTACTGCCAGCATCTCTTTCACATTTATGTGCTTTCTGTCTGTCGTGCTTGTTCCACAAACCTTGCTCTTTCCCCTCTTTCGAAACAGCCTCCCAAAGGAAAGGCTAAGACATCTGTTGTGACAGAGTGAAGAGTAGGCAGAAAGGGGAAAGGGAGACCTAGTACTGGAATCTGGAAAAAATAAGGGGGTTGATGCTGAGACCAGACTGACCAGAATGTACCATTAAATTTCCCTCGTGTGAAGTTCAGCTAGTGGAAGCATGATAACCATAGATCCCATAAAACCTAAATCCCAAAAATCCAGAGAAATTTGCTTGCAAATGTCAGAGAATGGTTGGAAAAGTTCAAGAAAGTTTTGTTGTACAGTTCCAGTTTGTCCAGTCGAATAAAAGCCCTAACTAGAAAAGTGTCCAGAAAACATCCCAGAAAAAGTATTGTGTGGGAAGGGATGAAAAAAGATTTCTTTAAGTTCACTTGAAAACCCAAACTAAGCAGGAGTTTCTTGATACATCAGGGAATCTTGACACCTGGAAAAAGAATCAGCAGATATAAGACAAACGTCCACACATGGGAAGATGCAAATGCCAATAACATCTAGAAAAAGCCATTAATGGAGCCAAACAATTTATAAATATCCTTGGTGCAGTAGACAGACAAAATGGTACAAGACAGAACTGATAATATAAACCACGTGCATTAAACCTTTAAAAAGTCTGAATTCTTTGCAAATTAGTATGTGATGACTAGCATCTTTTAAGTCGAATGTCACCATGAAACTGAGGTAGTGGGGGTCGAGTAATGACCTTGACGCAGAGACTGAGCATACCTCTCAATCTCTTAGTGCAAGACATCTGGATAAAGCATAAAATAATTTGGGAGGCAAAGGCCCAAAAATAAAGACATACTTTAAAAAGCGATCTTACAAATTTACAAAATTGTTAGAATAACACAATTTGTGTTAGCATGCATTTTCTGAAAGATATGAAGTCTGGAATTCAAACATATGCAATTATTTAGTGGCTCCAATCATCAGTGATTTGCTAGAAGGCCACACGTTTTATGGGACACAGCTCAAATATATGTGGAAAAAATCTGGACACATGAGAGGTACAAGACTGAGAAAGGAGAGGTCTTGAATAGTTCTCCAGGTTCCCTATTTGCTTGGCACCAGAAAGATCTTCAAATAAAAACCTTTGCCCAACTGATCTGAGGGCAGCATGTGCTCCAAAACCGGATGAAACAGTGACATTTGATTTACAGGATGAGGCAGGATCCTTTGAAAAGGAGAACTCCCATTGTCATCTGTACCCTTGCTGGATGAGTCTCAGAACCCAATTGACTTAAATGATTTGATGCCAGTGTGAAAGATGAAGGCCTAGACTGAGCCTGGTGGGGTGGGGTGGGGAGTGCAGCTTGAAAAGGCAAGCAGTAATTTTTACTTTTTGGATTGTGCCTGGTGGGGTGGGGTGGGGAGTGCAGCTTGAAAAGGCAAGCAGTAATTTTTACTTTTTGGATTGTCCCCGGTTCTGAGCAGCTCCCCTTTCCTTCGAGCCTCCTTGCCATTCCTTTTTAAAATTCAGTTTATCTGATATTTGCTGAGACTGCTTATTTTTCTTCTTGAGAAAGGGTCCTGAATAAGAAGGAAAAGGAAGGTTGAAAAAATTTAGATAACCCTTTGAATTCATTTCCCTCTTTCATCAAACCCTTTTAGCCTCTCGGCAGCAGAAAGCAACGCAGAACATCTTTGTCAAAAGGAGAATTTAAAATCTCAGCTTTAATATTTTCTAACAAATTTTGATAACATAACCAAGTAAATCTTCTTGTAACTGAACCAGTAGCAGCAGCAGAATAATTAAAACACTTTATAGACTGTTACTCGAGAAGCAGACACAAAGAATTTAAAGAAGTTTTAATCTCTGAAGATGAAGATTAATAGTTAACTTTCTAATATTCTCAAACAAAATCAGTACATATTTTAAAATGTGAGCCTGGCAGTTTAGAATTCTTAAAAGCTTAAGTAATAGAAAAAAAATGTTTTTCTCAACTATATCCAAAGTTTTTCCATCCTTTTCAGAAAGAATGGGTTTGGCGTTCACAATATTTAGCAGTAGATGGATATGCTAAAGAAGTAACTGAAAACTCTGTTTTGGAGTTAGAAAAATTAAAGTTATGTACTCACCATAACTATGCATCTGTGCTGTCCATTTTTATTCTTCAACAATTAGGGTCTTGGATTCTACCTCGGATCTGACTCAGACACATTTACAAGACTCTTGGATCCCATTCTAAAGCTCCTCCCTGTACCCATAATGCTCCAGTCAGCCTGCTATACCCCACACTGAGTTTGCTGCCTTATAAGCCCTAACAGTAATTAACCCTAATCATAGACAAAGTAAGAATAGTAGTAGCAGGACTGGGGCTCAGACCTGGAGCACAAGTTCCACAATAACCACAAAGTCACTCCAGGAGATGATAGGAAGGGGAAAGGAGGTTGGGGAGTTCAGGAACAATGAAAATGGAGAACACAGATGCATAGTTATGGTGAGCACATAAGGTTAATATCTGATGTTATCCCTCTCATTCGTTCCTCAAAAGATTGGAACAGAGTCTCCAGCTACGTGGACCTTGGGTGGCCTTCATGGAAGGATATTACAAAGTACTACAAAACCAAAGACTCTGCGCCGGGAAGTCAAATCAGATCTGTAATGAGCAATAAAGGTAGGAGCATTAGAGCAGAAGTCAACAGAAGTTCTAGACCAAAAGGCAGAAGTAGTAGCCATGGACTTGACGCATGCTTTAGAAGGCCTAGGCAGTGACTGACCTTGCTGACTGTAAACAAAGGAAACCCACTCGGTAAGCCATTTGGCCAGGATAATTTTAGAAACTGGTGAGCCCAATTTGTTTGGGAAGGAGACACTATTTCTGCCTTCCTGAAATCTTTTGTGGAGATAAAAATGTACTTCCAAAAAAATGGAGCATGTGTTCTCCTTTGTTAGCAAAGCTGGTAAAGAAAACAGGCAATTTAATGACTTGATTAATATTTGCTTCAGAGGCTACTTCAGGCAAAAAAAGATGGACTGGTCAGTAAGGTAACCCTGTCTTTATGAAATTAAGATAAGGAGATTTGGAGTTTTGAATCTTGTCTTGCAGATGTAAAAGCCACTACAAAAGCTGATTCCCATGAAAAAAAACTAAATCATATTTAGCTGATGGTTCAAAGGGTTTTTCAGTTAACCCTTGCAGCCAGCCTGTCAAATCCCAGGTGGATGATGGGTCCTTCACAGGGGACCTAAGCAGGAAAGTACCTTTTTGCACAACTTTGAGAAGAAGCTGTGGCTCCAAGTTCAGAGTCACTTCACTACCCCATGTCCCAGGTGTTCTCTCCATCCAGCTGCTTCACTTTACAAAAAGTGAAACAAGCATATGTACCTTCTACAGCAGCAGCAGTAGTCAGACTTATCATATCGCACTACCTAAAGAACTTGCACAGTTGAATTACACCTGCAGTTGGCAAGAAGTACACAAGCAACAAATAAAGTTAACTCTATTGAAACACGCACATATTCCTTCTGCAGCAGCAGCAGTAGCAGTAGTCAGACTTATATCGCACTACCTAAAGAACTTGCACAGCTGAATTTCACCTGCAGTTGGCAAAAATTCGTAAGAAAAACACAGTTAAATCCATGTAAGGCGATCTGCAAATAACTTAATTTGTTAAGTCTATTTAAGACACTGTTTTGTAGTGTTGAATCTGCTGGAAGGTTATCCCCACCTCCACTTACTCACCCACACTCAAAGGCCTTTTACTGCTGAAGGTGAAGCTACATTAACACTTCAGCATATTTCACTCTTATCAGTGTAATATATCCCTGGAAAGACATTGAAAAGCCCATAACTATAAAATTAGATGCCGTGACTTGAGACAAGTATTTAGAGTTCAGACACCTTGTTTTGTATCCATGAACATCCTACCTCATTGATTTTTTATGGTGGTAAACCATCTGGGGGGGGACTGATTTCCACTCAAGGAACTGAATGCTCCTCATTGCATCTCCGCTTGTTCTCTCACAACATTTGCTGCTGTGGCTCCAACTTCAGAGTCACTTCACTACCCCGTCCCAAGTGTTCTCTCCATCCAGCTGCTTTACTCTACAAAAAGGTACACTGGATTCTTGTATTTTCTTAATCATTATGTTATATTTCATTTTAGTCCAAACATGTGCTAGAAAAATATAACTAAGATTTCACTGTGTTTAATTGTGGCCAAGTGTTGCGTCTTTGCTGTTAATGTGTAGTAAATATATCAGCACGTCTACTGACTTTTTACTCTAGGTTGCAGCAATAGCAGCAAAGTTTGTCTTTCTACTATTAATGTGCAGCAATTGTATTAGCAAGTTTCTACTGGCTGGGTGTTTTACAGTAGGATTCAGTGAAACCATCACAATTTTTCTTGTTTGTACTGCAGTTACATCAAGCAAGTCTCTAGTCCGTTGCCATCTGGCTAAGTGTTCTTGTTCTCTCTCTCTCTTGTATACACTTCCACTCACTTCTACTGAAGGCTTCTACTGTAATACCTGATTTTATGTTTGTATGAATAGCACAGTTACTGGATAATGTAGGTGACTGTCAATATATGAGAGTATCTGTTCGTGTAGAGTTTTGTCATTTTCTAGAGTTGCCTCCTTTTTTCATACGTTACACACTCTAGCTGGCTACTTTTTCTAAGTGCTTAAATATCAGATTTACAGTCTGTATGTTGTGTAGCAAAGAGGGGAACTAACAGATTTCTACCTCTAAACCTACATCTCAGTAACCCCACACTTGCATGCATACACATATTTCTTGTTAGTTTAGTTTATTTTTCTTTCTGTCCTTCTATACTGTGGAAGCCACCATTTTTGTTTTTAGTAATCCCAAACTTGCATACCTACAAATATCTCCTGTATCCTTATTGTCCTGTTTAAAGGTTAGAAAGCTGAAATGCAAAACTATGAAATATAGTGCACTACTCATGTTTGCCAAACATTACTTAAGGTAGCCGAGTATTGACAAATAGTACTGTACCTAACTAGTTCAACCATCAAGAAATCCTTAACTTTTTCTCTCTCTCCCAGTGAAACAAGCACATATACCTTCTGCAGCAACAGTAGTCAGACTTATCGTATCGCACTACCTAAAGAACATGTACTGCTGAATTTCACCTGCAGTTGGCAAAAGTTCTCATGCAACAAAGTTAAATCTATGTAAGGCAATCTGCAAATAATTCAAGTCTAGTGTGCATTGTTTTGTAGTGTTGAATCTGCTGGAAGTTTATCCCCACCCCCACTCAATCACCCACACACACACACACACACACACACCTTTTACTGCTGAAGGTGAAGCTACATTAACACTTCAGCATATTGCACTCTCATCAGTGCAATATATCCCTGGAAAGACATTGAAAAGCCCATAACTATAAAATTAGATGCTGTGACTCCAGACAAGTATTTAGAGTTTTGCATCCATGAACATCCTACCTCACTGATCGGTTATGGTGGTAAACCATCTGGGGGGTTCTTCCCGCTCCGTTTGTCCTGCTCACTCCACTCCCCTGCCCTTCCCCAGCACCTCTAGTCTTATCCTAAGCAAACCACTCCCCCTCATTGCTATGATCCAATTATATACAACTCTACCTTGTCCACACCCACATTTCATGCACACCTTAGTTTCTTTTATTTAGCTAAACTTATCTACTCTCCCTTACAATCACCTTGAATTCCCATGCCCTTTACTACACTTTTTTGCATCTTACTTTATTATTATAGGTTATTTTAGTTATTTTTAGTTAGGAGTTATTATTGGGTATTTATACACCATATATTAGATAAACATATTTATTTATATTTATGTATATATTTATTTATATATATATATATATATATATATATATATATATATATATATAGGTTATTACAACATACATATGAATTCATTATATGCAAGGATATTTTTATTGTAATGCATTTAGATGTCTGACTATTCATTATGGTGTTGTCACTTATTGTTTATTAATTTAATTATTAATTAATTTCATTTATATGTATTTACTTAACTATTGTATTTAATAGATAGGGCATGAGGTATTAAGGACTATTCACCATTGGACTATATGTACTTAACACATATCATGTAATTCAATCCTGTAATTTAATGCTGCATATACTTATAAGGCTGCTATACTTTATAACTTTCAAGAAATTTATAAAAACAGTATTTAAATATAGTGTTTTAAAATATTATTAATATATACACTTTTTAAAGCAATGTTTATTATTACTATTTTATTCAAATGTAATTATTTTAACATATTTATATAAATAAATAGTATTTTGTTTTTAGGAAATATCATGCATTGTGTGTTGTATAGGTGTATGAATTATATAAGCAAGTTTAGAGTTAAATTATTGCACTGATTAGTGGTTGACCAATGAGAAATTAGCTGGCAGTATTTAAATGGAGAATACAATTAAGCCTATGATTCTGATGAAGTCTCCAGATGGGAGATGAAAGCACTTAATCCAGTTATGTGAAAATCGTATTTATTTTATTCTACAATAAAGTATTTTTTTTTTTCTACTGTTGCGCCGACTTCGTTTCATTGTGGACATTCCACTGATCAAACTCTGATTTGTGTTTGTTTGTGGTGATTTATAGAGTTGGAGGTGGGACAGCCTTTATTGGGGCCAGCTTTGAAGATTTCTGTGTTTTTGTGTTTTGCCTACTTGTGTGTTGTGATGTACTAAACCACAGACATGTTGTCAGTTTGTATTACAATTTTCTCAAGAGGAAGAACGCCCTGGAAGGTCTGTAACACTAGCAGGACTGCTCTCATCTCTAGGACACTGACATGTGAATTGGTCTCTTCTGGGGACCATGTGCCTTAGACTGCCCATCCCTACCAATCCCCCCCCCACCCCAGTTGGGAAGTGTCTGTGGTTACTGTGGCTTCTGGGGAAGAAGTACAAGAGACCAGGCTTGGGAAACTTTGAATGATTGTATCCACCAACGCAGATGGTCTCTGCATACTTCAGCGAGTTTGACTGGAAAGGATAAGGGATCATGAAGAAATGACCACTGAACAGCCAGGGTCCATTGAAGAATGTGCATATAAAACTATGCCACAGGAACCAAGGATATGGCAGCTGCCACTGACACAAAGGCCTGAAGAACAAGTCTGGCTGGGGAAGAAGGGTGTGTGATAATTTGCTTTACCTGCTACCCAATTATCCTTCCATGATGTGGTTGAAGAGAGGCTATCTGACTGACTGTGTTCAACTGAGCACCTATGAACTTCAGGCTCTGAACAGGTTGAAGATGAAATTTGCAGATGTTGACTGAGAAGTCTAGAAATTAACATAACTGGAGCAAGTAGTCCCTGGATTTCTCTAGGGGATGCCTGGTTGGAACAGTGAGGAGCCAGTCGTATAAGTATGGAAACACAAAGAAATCCAGCAGTCTCAAGTGAGCTGTACCACTGCCATACATTTGGTAAACACCCTAGGGCTGTGGCGAGAGCAAAGGGAGGGCTTTGAACTAATAGCAACTGGCCGCTAGTTGAAAGCACAGAAATCTTTTGGATTGTCCAGTCATCCTTGCATAGAAATGGCAGAATGGACTGAACTGTGACCAGTCAGAACCTTTACTTCTTCACAAACTGAATTAAGTTTGCTTACATCTACAATTGGTTGCAGGTCCCTGGTTTTCTTTGACACTAAAGAATCTTGAGTAAGTTCTGAATTCTTTCTGTCTTTTGGGACCTCCTGTATGACTCTTGTCTAGCAGCTTTTAAATTTCTTGAACTGCTGTCTTCCTTTAACTGGGTGGGAAGTACAGAAGCCTTTTTCTTTTTATTGGGGGAATCAAAAAAATAATATACAATAAAAACTGTACATGATTTTTAGCACCCAAGAATCTTTTGTGTTTGATGCTCAGGTGTTTGGGCACAGAGACAAGCTCTCCCTGACTGCCTTCAGAGATGCTCAGTCGGGCAACCTTTCAAGAGAGATGGAACGGTTTATTTGGTTTTGTAGGCCTCCTCTGCTGCGAGAATGGTGTCTTCCATTTGAATGCCCCACTCTGCCTCTGAGGAAGTTATCACCGTGTGAATCCTGGAAAGAACCTTGAGACTTACGGAACCACATTTTCTTGCCTCCTCTTTGATTCCTGAAAAAGGATTGTTGAGGGGTAGGAAAGCATAACCCCTACAGCAGACGGGCTTTCCATGCTGTTCACTCCGGGAAAGTGTTTCCTTTACAGTTGGGCCAAACAAAGATGTTACATCAAAAGGAGCACTGATGAAAGAAGATTTGAAAGGCTCCACAAACACATTCAGTCATGTCTCCTAATGGCTATGCCTGAGCCCGCTGCCCATGAGGTACCCTCCACAGCATTGTAAATTAGCCTCATGGATGCATTAGAGATGGATAAGACAGAGGCCAGTTGTGAAGAAGACTTCTTGCAATCCTCCACAGACATGGACTCAGAAAAGGATTTGGCTAGCTCCTTAGTCAAATCCCGCTGTAATCTTGTGAAATGTGCCAAGTAATTCAGAGACTGTAAGGCAAAGGTCGCCAAGGCAAAAAAGCACTTCCCGAATCTGTCCAATATGCTGGACTTTCTATTAGGGGGAGGAACACTGGAGTTCTGTTCTGCCAGCTCCCTTGTGGCTGCCTACACAAACACAGCATCAACAGGAACTCCCTTACTCCAGTGCGGCCTGTCTTTAGGTGGAACAAGAAATTTATCTAGGCAACGGGAATGAGTTCTACACTATCTGGTTCCTTCCATGCCCGGCAAGAGACCAGATAGTAGAGTTGTGTAAAATTTTACCATAATGGTAGAGGTCCTGCTCTTCACTGTTGCAGTATTTCTTACAATATGAATCCCCTGCTAGGGGTGGCCAATGTCTGGCCAGTATACCAAAGCTTTTAAGTTATTGAGGGTATGTAGAAGATCACACATATGCTCTCAGCATAGAGCATAGGACATAACAGTGATGTCCAGAAGTACCATCCTCAGAAATGACAGCCCCACTAGGAATGTCAGTCAAATGATTACAGAGGTACCAGGCATATCCGGAAGGGAAAAGAACCATGGGGAGGAGGGAGAGTGAATGATACAACAATGAACAGGACATCTACCATTATGGCAAGATTTTACTCAACTATACTATGTCCTTCCATTTCACTGTTGCAGTATTCCTTACAATACGAAGAGTGCAAAAGCTCATAAAGAAGAGAGGGAGGAGGAAGGACCAAGTAGAGCTCTCTAAGAACCCATGAAGAACCAGCTCTAGCGCTGGATATCACATCTAACTTATAGTGCTTGATAAAAGTACACACATAGGTCCAGGTAGCTGTCTCAAGAATAGAGTTTAATATCTAAACCCTTGAAGAAAGCACTAGAAGAAGCCAAAGCCCTACTGAATGAGTATTAACCGAAGGAAGGAAAAATGCTGCCATGAAAAGAATAAGAAAACTAAATGGCTTTAGATATCCAAGATGAAACAATTTGCTTGGAGACAGCCACTCCCAAAGATCTAGAATGAAAGGAAACAAAAAGCTGATCAGATTTGCGAAATGTTTTGGTCTTATACAAATAAAATCTGAGTTGTCTATGCAAATCCAAACTGTGCAAAACCTTCTCATTAGCAGACTGCAGAGAAAGGAAAAAGTGGCAAATGAATAGCCTGATTAATCGACAATTCAATCAACACTTTGGGCATAAAAGAAGGATTAGTATGAAGGGACACCCTGTCCTTACAGAAAACTAAAAAAGGGGGAACAGACATAATGCCTTGAAGCTCAAACTCCTGTCTGGCGGAAGTAAGGGCCAGAAAAAGAACAGTCTTTCAAGAACAATGCTGAAAGGAAGCTGAAGTCACAGGCTCAAAAGGAGCCAGAGTCAATTTCTCCAAAACAAAATTAAGGTCCCAGGAAAGAGGGACCAGCTTCCTGGGAGGTCTAATGAAGGATGCCTTTAAGAAACTGTTTAGCCTGAAATCTAGAGGCTATTAACCCTCTTTAAGAGAAATTTTGACAATTGGATGGGAAACAGGAAAATCATCCCAGGGATCACTGCTGCAGAGCTGCTCGATAAGGGCACAGGAAAATAATTTTCTTGGGTGGCGAAAGTCAGAGAACCTCGTTTGGCTAGGCTTTTATAGGCCCTAGGGCTGATAGCCTAGTACATACCTATGAACATATAATGGGGGTCCTAGAGGCAGGCAAGCAGAAAAAGCTAACAAGTGGACCTTAACAGAAGAATATGCCAACCCAGCATTCAGCAATTTACACAGATAAGAGAGAACCAAAGGAGGTGCTGGAGGTGGGAGCAAAGAGGACGGAATATGCTCAGCTCCAGTGGCTGAAAATCTGGTCCACCACCGTCAGACTGAGGGACTACTCATGAGGGAGGAGGATAGAGTTGCTCAAACTCTCTGCTAGAACACTGGACTTCCCTGTTATGGGCGTAACTATCGGAAAGGGGTGAGAAGACATCAAGCATTGCTAAACCCTCATGGCCTCTTGACACAATAGGTAAGAGTGTGTTAAGCCTTAGTTGCGAGCAAAGTTGGAGCACAGAGTCCCTGGCTTGATGAAAATTCCTAGTGAGGGCAGTTATGGAACAGTCTTCCAGGTATGGGAACACTCGGAACCCACCAGCCTAAAATGAGCTGTGACCACTGACATATACTTCAACACCCAGGGGGGCTGAGGTAAGCTGACAGGGCAGAGCTCTGAAATGGAAGTGACTGGAGTGTCTGTACATCTTTATATGGTAGCATGTGTCCTGAAGTCTATAGAGCACATCCAGTTGTCCTTCTTCAACAGTGATAGAATGGCCTGTACTGTGACTGCCTATAATTTCATCTGTTTCAGACACTGGTTTCAGAATTGGCCTGAGGACCCTGCTTTCTTTGGGATCAAAAACAGCAGTGAGTAAACACCAGATCCTTGATGGTCTAGTGGCACCTCCGTGATGACTTGTTTTTCAGCCAGCTTTTTTATTTTTAGTGCTGCTGTCTTTCGTTAAGAGGGTGGAACATTACATAGTTTTCTTGAGTGGGGGGGTTTAGGAATGGAGTAACCTCTGGTTATAATCCTCTGCACAGAAATATCTCTAGTGACAGGCATCCAGGCTGTGGGGTGCAGCGATAAGTACCTCCAACTGCCTCCAGAATGCAGCAGTTGGGCAACCATCAAGGAACAGCTAAAAAGGACAATCTGAGAAGGGACAGTGAAAGCCTTGATTCTGCAAACCACCTCTGCCACAGACGTAATGTCCACCATTATTTTTCTCCCTCTGCCTCGGGGAGGCGTGTGTCACCAGAAGCATAAGAAACAAACCCTTGGGATTTGCAGAACTGCAGTTAGTTCTTCATAGATGATTCACAGACAGGTGTTTCTGGACACTGTCCTCAGACAGATCTTTTTGCCTCCCCTCTGAACAGGCAGCTTCCACTCTTCTGTTCCAAACTGCCATGCCATCTGGCCTGGAAGACAGATGCCCTTTCATTTACTTGGAAGGGGAGGTTTCTTTATGCCTTTCCACCTCTTCCTCTACTTCCAATAGTCCTGCAGAAGATTCAGCTGGACACCCCAAAATTTTGCTTGTTGCTCCCTTTGGGCCTAGACTGCACTGGTTCCCCCTTTTAATGGATCTGGCCAGGGGCAATCATCACAAGTTACCTCAATGGTTGGATCTCCTCACATAGGGCAAGAGGTCTCTCAACCCCACTGTCCACAATGCAACTGCCATTATGGGTGATGGGGTTTTGATTCCTTTCAAGCACATCTTTTCTGAGGACATGCTCAGGGTTTTACAGGAGGCAAGGAAACCCTCAACCAGAAAATCTTACATATCCACATGGATAAGATTTTCAGTCTGGTGCCATGCTCGTAACAGGACCCTTTTTCAGTGGGGTCCCTCTGGTCTTCTCTCATTTGTGTAAGATGCTCCAGTCTGGCTTAGCCTATTCTTCTGTGAAGGTCCATTTGTCAGCCCTTTCTGCTTGCCTGCCCCTGAGTCCTCCTTTGACTTCTCTTTTTGAGGTCAAGCAATTTCCTAAAAACATCCTGCATATTAGGCCTCCAAGAAAGTCTATTCCTCCTCTTTAAGACCTTAATTTTGTTTTGGAAAATCTGACAGATTCCTTTTGAGCCTGCAGGTTCTACTTCTTTGTAACATTGTACCTGGAAGATTGTTTTGTTGCTGGCTCTTCTGCTCGGAAGGGTTCTGTGTTCCAGGCCATTATGGCCATTCCTCTTTTTTCCACAGGGATAGGGTGTCCCTTCATACTAAACCTTCTTTTATGCCCAAGGTAGTCAATCAGCTGCCCTTGAATTGATTGGCACAACTCCCTTCCTTTTTCCCTTCTCAGTCTGCTACTGAGAGGGTCCTGCATACCTTGGATTTGCACAGACAGCTCTGGTACTACTTGGATAAAACTAGGACTATTCACAAGTCTGATCAGCTTTTTGTTTCCTTTCATCCTAGGATATCTGGTTTGGCCGTTTCCTTTTGTTATACTTCTCAAGGCAAATCTCTGTCTACTTCTGTTAGAGCTCATTTCACTAGGGCTGCTGCCTCTTCTGGTGCCTTCTTCAAGGGGTTGGATACCAATTCCATCATTGAAGATGCTACTTGGTCTTCAGTGCATACCTTTACTAAGCATTATAAGTTGGATATGGTTTCATGGGCCACATCAGGTTTTGCTGAAACCATTTTATATGGGTTTGTTGAGGGCTCTTCTCACCTTTCCACTTCCCATTCTATTTCATCAGCTTTTTTACTCTCCCTTCTGTAACGAATATTACAGGAGTGATATAAAAGGACATAGTATAGTTGTAAAAAATATTATCATAACAGTAGATGTCTTCTTCATTGTTGCAGTATTCGCTCCATCCCTCCAACCCCTTCTTGTTTATTCTGCATTTTTTTCCTTTTGGATGTGCATGGACTCCTTTGTCCTGTGACAACTGTTATCTTCTGGGGCAATTCAGTTCCAGGTATTTGCATCCATAAATCCCTCTTATGCCCTATATTCTGTGTGGGGAACATAAATGTGACATACGGCATACACAAGATCTCTTTTAAGCTTACTTATACTGGCCGAGCCACGGGCTGCCCTGGATGGGACATCCCCTCTGTACCGAATACTACAACAGAAGGACATCTACTGTTATGGTAAGATTTCCTTCAACTGTATTTTACTTGCATTTCTAATAAGTATGCATAAATTAAAGTGTGCACTCTTCTGTAGGGTAACGTTTCCTCTCACTCACAGAAACAACCTCGGAATTATCTTCCTTCTAGTACAACTCCTTCCAGAGTCATCTAGGACATTTTTCAGACGCAAAGTACATTAATCTGTACAGAACCAGGGTCCTGGGCTTTAAACATCCCTTCTTGCAGATGTCCCTTTTAAAGCCCCTATCCAATTCAAGGCGTCTGGCTGCATGGTTGTGAATTAGCTACCTTAACTCATTACAGCCGACTACTCCTCCAGGTGTTTCTGCAGTTACCTCCTACTGCACCTTTAGGTGTCAAATATTACTTTTTCACATTTGCATTAATAATACCAAAACCGTGCTACATAAAAGGTATCAGAATATTTTATCTTGAAGCATGCATGACAGCAAACACAACTGTATTGATATTTGACCTCTGTCAGTGAGCATTTGTTAGAACTGTAAGCTGATAACTTCATGTTTTAAAGACTCAAGCCACACCCACTGGGAGTTAAACATACACACTCAAAAGGCTGTACTGGAGGCAACAGAGATGGTGTCCAGCAGTCATCACTATGCCACATTACGTATTACTGTGATAAATGAGTTGTAACACTGGCCTTGGTAGGACTATACCTAGGAGTCTGGGTAATTAATTCAAATGAGAAAACAAATGTCACCAGTGTTACTGATGGCTACAAAAAGGAGAAATGCTGTGTAGTTCCACTGGAAAAAAAAGAACACACAGATGATGTACTATGAAACCTTATAATGGATCAAAAGAGGTTTTTATAATCTAGCGGACTTGAACTTTCAAACTAATAAGCCTTCATCTGGAGCATAATTGGCTGAAGTGGATATACAGTCCAAAAGTTCTACAAGACAGTACTGTACAATTCACCACATTTCCTGTGTTGTCCTGTTTTTAGACATTACTAATCACTGTATATGCACCTATGTCACTTCAAAAAAAGAAATGTTATTTTTAACAAAGTTGCAAAAAAAATAACAGTATAACCCATAGCTGAACATGCTTACAGCCACAAGCAGGACTGCAGCCATGCAGTGATTACTCAGTTATAAACAAAAACACTGCTGATATAGAGCAGTCAGCATATGCAACATATGCATATGCAAAGTGCACAGTATCTCAGACTTAATGATCACCTTCAACCCCAACAGCCACCTCTGATATATTATAGGTGCTAAGATCCCCTGGTGATGAAGGTCAGCTCGGCCCAAGCACAGAATGCAAACAAAGCAAAAAGACGGTGTCATGAGGTTCACCACTGCATAACACTTGATTTAAGAACACATTTTTCTTTGACCAGCACAGTGAAATTTTCAACTGTTGCTGTGCATGTTAACTTAAGTGGAAATCTCAAGCCAAACTGTTCTGCTCTGCAAAAGAAAACACTAAGATAACATGTAGTTCCTCCTGCGAAACACAAACACTTTGCAACTTAAGAACCTCTGCCAAAAGACTGAGCAGTTCTGATGACCAGTCGCTTAAAGCTGCACAAAGGTAAGACAAAACTCAAAACTCGCTCAACCCAATTACTTGAAAATATAAGTGTGGGGGGCAAGCACATAATACATTCCATGACAAAGAGGACTAAGATCTGAAAGAAATAATTTCAGCAATCAGTACTTATTCATCTACAGTGCAAAAACTAATGCTTAAAAAGCGTAACATTTATAACTACTTAGACATCTACATACCGAAACCAGCAGTGGTTTGTAAGGCACCACTTTGCAAAAAGAGAATAAAAAATGCTAAAAAGCTAAAAGACCAAGACAGAACCACTGATCACAATCTGTAATCCAGTTTTACTAAAGTTACTCAAAACTGTATACCTTGAAAAGTTCTGCTACTTCATTGCTGGAGACTTTTTAATAAGTGCGGGAAATCAAGGTCTTGTGAATCTCGTCAGCTGAGGCAGAGAACTAGCCCTAAAGTATGTCAGTCACATCCAGGTCAGAGAAATCAGTTCCCCATTCAGCTTAGGGCAAACTTCTTAGGATATGCTTGCCCTGCCTAGAAGGTTGTTTGCAATCCTTCAGAAGAGACACGATGTTTACGGCATGCTGACTTCGAATGAAGACTGTTCTCTGTCTTAGCTTTTCAAGTGGTGCTTGGATGAGAGAATCATTTTCTTTTGTGTCTTCAAGCAGCAGCAGATTTATGAATGATAAAGCTAAGTAAAGTGTCCACTCTACTGCCTGCAGTTTATTCATCTAATCCTGTTCTTCTTTAGTGTGATGAGCTCATTCTAGTACCAGGCTAGAGAGTTTATGATTGATTAACCAATACAATAAGAAGTGGTTAACAATTTCCAACCCACTGGTGCCTACTCTTGACCCTGCACCATCCTTTTATGTCCAGTTTAACCCCACTAAACTACAGATCAACTTTCCCTGCAAACGACTGGCAAGCTGAAAGTGGACAATTTAGCAAAGTCAAGAGATGGAGAGAGATAGACCAGCTCAAGAGCCACCACTGCCATTCGGGAGGCACACTGAAAAATCTTACACACTAAGCCCTGTCCCTTTACACAGTTCTACCATGTTGGGGAGGGCGGTTTAGGCTGTGTCCCCCTTAAATAGTGGTACTATTCCTGTAGGATGTGGAGAGCAATGAGATATTGTTACTGGGAGCAGCTGCACTCTTAGGCCCAACAGCAAACCAACCAATTTTAAAATCCAGCAGTGGCTTCCTGGCCTAATCGCCAGTGATTCAGAACAAGCACTCAGCCTCCATCAGCACATCATCCCCACTTTTCTACATTTCAGGTGATAACATTTAATTTAGGTAAAGCAGCTTTGCGGGATGCAGAATTCTTAAAGAAGGTTGTCCAGCGCAATAAAGCCACAAATTCCAGCATCTACTGTTTTGCCTTATACATGAGATTCAAATAAATTTGAGCTTGAGATCTACCCTACTAATATGTTGAGGTGGAGGATTTGTTTCTGTTCAAGTATTTCTCTACCACATTTCTGTTGCTACCTGTTGGCATCTAATACCAAACAAACAAGCTGTGATGATGACTTTAAACTGAATGATTACTCAGACAGCAATGTGTTATATAACACAGTGAAGTCATACATGGTCAATTGACTCCGCTGCAACAGTTTTTGCACTTTTGTCTTACGGCATGTCCCATACTCAACTGTGCTTTTACAGCTCTATATAATGAGATCTTCCCAACAAGAGTTATCACATCCACAAATAAAAGTAAACAGAACTGTCTATGCTTGCTCTGCACTGCATCAATTGAAAGTACAGTTGTGTAAATTGAAATTACCATATGTTCAAAGGATCACTGCTGCAGTTGCATTAACTATATGGGATTATATCCTGCCAAAGATACAACAGCTGGCCAGATTCCAAAACTTCAGAGCACCTTCTACACGCCCAAACTGTCAGGTAACTCAAGCGGAGCTAATTAAAAGACAAGTTTGGAAGCAAAGCCCTACAGATCATTCCTGCCAGCAGAGACAGAGAGGCTGAGCCATGAAAGGGCAAAGCTAGGAATAACAAAAAAAATGTTCACACCATGCCATAAAAAAATACACCAAAAATCAAAGGGAATGGAGGGAGGAAGCGGCTAGTGCAGCAGTGATCATGCCAATATCTAATGTTATGGTAAGTTCAGCTTATACAACTGTACTATGTTCTTCATATTGATCACTGTTGCATTAACCATAGCTATATAGGTAGATTACAACTACAGAAGACACCCTATTATCTGGCCTCTCTTTAACCGGCCATCAAATTTCTGTCGTAGCCTTAGCAAAAGACAGCAAAGAAGAACACTTCTCCCTCCTCTGGGCTAAATAATGACCGACATTTGAGTTTTAGCCTTCATATTCATTAGAAAAATGCATACCAGCACAAATCTTGTTACCCAAGCAGATTTATAACGTATAAATGCTATTTTGTATGCTTTTTCTGATTAACCAGCCATTCATTTATCCAGCCTAAGGTCCGGCCCCAGCAAGACTGGATTAGAGGGAGTCTACTGTAACTATATTTCGGAGGTGGAAGGGGAAGGGTTCAGGACTCCTGGAGAAGAATCCTAAGGAATCAAGTTATAGTGCTTTACAAAAGTATGTACACAGGATCAAGTAGCAGCTTCTAGAATACTTCTAGAATCCAACCTTTCCAAAAAGCTACAGATGAAGCCAAGGTCTTGGTAGAGTGGGCCTTGACCCTACCTGGTATAGATTTGTCAGGGTAAGTATAACAAAAGGTAATAGCCTTACAGAACCACTTAGAAATACTCTGTTTTGGCACCGGCTGTCCTTTCTTACCTTCACAAGAAATGAACAATTGATCCAAAGATCGAAAAGATTCAGTTCAGTCAAAATACTACCAGATTTGTCAGTGGACATCCATGGAGTATCCTTTCACCCTCATTTTTAGGTACAGGAAAGAAAACTGTGAAATGAGTATTCCGGCTTAAACTAAACTTGGATAACACTTTAGACACAGAAGAAGGATTTGTTCTCAAAGAAACCCTGTCCCTATGGAAAATGAGGAAGGGTTGACTCACCATAAGAGCTTGCAACTTAGCTTCCCTTCTTGCAGAAGTCATAGCAATCAGTAAAACTGTTTTCCATGTTAAAAACCTCAAGTCAGCCAGATTCAAATGGAGCAAGTGTTAGCTTCTCTGACACAAAATTAAGATTCCAAGGATGGGTCATCGGTTTACTTGGGGGCCTTTTATGCAAAACCACTTTCAATAACATTTTGACAGGAGACTGTCTTGAAAGAGGAGGATCCATGGGCGGACATGTTGAAATGACAGATAAATGAACCTTGACAGTGAAATAAGAAAAGCCATAAGATAGTAACACACACAAACATGGTAAAACCAGAGAACAACCAGCTCAGAATGGGTACTAGTTATGTTGTCAGCATCAAAACGTTTTCCATATGCTAATATATGAATTTCTAGTAGCAAGCTTTCTTGCCTCCATTAGTACCTGCTTCATGTATTCAGAAAACAGGTGCCTAAAAGGAATTAAGACCCTATCATCCAGGCAGTCAATGATGATTGATATCTGCGTAAATCAAACACCCCTGTTCTTGTGTGGGTAGATCCAGCCTGTAAGGAAGCTTGTGGTAATTGCCCATGGTCATTTTGAAAGGAAGGGGAGAAAGTGCAGTTGTGTACACTTACCATAAATGTAGATGTTTGTGTGTATTCACTGTTGCAGTCATTAAATTTGGGTCATCTGCTTTGCAGTAGCCCTCAGTCGGCCTGATCAACAAAGTCTTGGGTCCTGCATCGGTTGTTGTCCCTTCTTCCATGATGTCAGGTTGTCAGAGGTATAAAACATGCAGACAATGCCATTACATCAGTTTTCTTGCCCCAGATGTCAGGTGCCCCCTAATGGGAAGCAATTAAATCTATAATATAAGGAAATACCTCCAACAAAAAAGCAAACACACCAAAAAGCATAGTGAGAGTAGAGGAATAGCCAAAAGAATCAAGGGGGCTGGCGGGAGGGTAACCAGGACTGCAACAGTGAATACACTCGAACATCTACATTTATGGTAACTGTACACAACTGTACTAAGTTCTTCGTGTTTCGCTGTTGCAGTTATTACATATGGGTAAATTCTCAAAGCTAAGGTTGGGTGGAGGAATTTAAATAGAATTATGACCAGCTATAAGGCCCTGCAAGACTGCAGAGGCAAAACCAGCTGTGGGTTTGGAGAAGATTGGCAAATGATAATGCTTGGTGAAAGTGTGTACAGAACTCCAGGTAGCAGCTTCTAGGATGCCCCTTGTAGGGACGCCCTTGAGAAAGGCTGTGCAGGTAGATGCAGCCCTGGTTGAATGGGGTCTGATGCCCTGTGGGATAGGTTTTCCATGGTGTTTATAGCAGAAATTAATGCAGTGACCTATCCATTTTGAAATGGTTTGCTTTGAAATAGCTTTCCCCTCTGTCACTGCAGCAAATGCCACCAGCAGCTGTTCAGATTTCCTTTGAGGTTTAGTCCTGTCCAAGTAGAATCTAAGTTGTTTGTGCACATCTAAGGAGTGCAGTATCTGTTCCCCTTTGTTCTGTGGGTTAGGAAAGAAGGTAGGCAAATTAATGGACTGATTAAGAGCCACACTGGATACTACCTTGGGCATGAAAGAGGGATTGGTTCTGAGGGACACCCTGTCCGCATGAAAGATGATGAAAGGCTCCACTGCCATAAGGGCCTCTAATTCAGATACCAGTCTTGCAGAAGTGATTGCTAAAAGGAAAGCTGTTTTCCAGGAAAGGAATTTTAACTCTGCAGTAGCAGCTGGCTCGAAAGGAGGAAGAGTGAGTTTCTCCAAGACAAAGTTGAGGTCCCAGGCCCCAGGGAGGAGTTGGCACTCTCCTGGGTGGCCTTACATTTTTGGCCCCTCTAAGGAACTGCTTGAGCAGTGGATGAGAGAAGAGGGGAGGCTCTGTGCTATAATGAGCAGAAATGGCTGAGGCATGGATTTTGATGGAGGAAAAGGACAAGCCCTTATAAAGCATCTCAGTCAAATATTGTAGAATCTGAGGTAAATTGGGTACTGCTGCACTCATCCCTTGAGATTGGTTCCAGGCAGAAAATCTCTTCCATTTTGCAGCATAAGATTTTCTAGTACTAAGCCTCCTAGCCTCTAAAATGATATCAATCACTGATTTGCTGAGGGGTGGTAAAGGAGAGATTAGGTAATTAGCTAGGCTGCTAGGTTCATGGTCTGCAGCTGAGGGTGCAGAATCTGGTTCTCCTGCGGAGACAACAGGGAAGGAGTCTGAGGCAGGTGTCATGGGGCCAAGCATGACACACTGCGCAGGAGGGGGCATAAGTGTTGACATGGCCAGTCTGGTGCAATTAAGATTGTCCTTGGCTTGTCCTGTTTGATCTTTAGTAGTACTTTGGAGAGCAGAGGCAGAGGAGGAAAGGCATAAACTGATAGGTTTTTCCAGCTGAAGGATAGAGCATCCACTTTCCAAGCTAGTTTGTGGGGAATCCTTGTGCAAAATGTGTCCAATTGATGGTTGTGGGGGGAAGCAAACGGGTCTATATCTGGGCTTCCCCATTTGCTTGTCAACATGTTGAAAATTCTTGGTTCCAGTTTCCACTCGTGTGGGTCTATAAGGTTTCTGCTTAGTCCATCTGCCAGTGTATTTAGTTTTCCTGGCAGGAATTGAGCCATTAGATTCACTTGGTAGCTCAAGGCTGTGTTTCACAATGCCATGGCTAGTCTGCAGAGGGGGTAAGAATGGGTACTCCCCTGCTTGTTTATGTACCACATGACCATGGTGTTGTCTGTCTTTACCATTAGTTGCCCTTGAATAATGTGATCCTTGAAGGCTGTCAAGAGCATTCTGTACAGCTAACATTTCCTTTTGATTTATGTGTAGGTGCATTTGACTTGGGTTCCATTTGCCCTGAATGCACTTCCCTGCCAGGTGAGCCCCCCATGCATAGTCTGATGCGTCTATTGTCAAAGTTTGGGTGGCAGGGGGTAGTTTGAATGGTAGACCGTTGTTTTGGTGGAAGGCCTCTGCCCACCAAAGGAACTCTAGGTGTAGGCAAGGTATGAGAAGAATCATTGCTTCTAGTTCCTGTGAATGTTGACACCATAGGCTTTTGAGATACCATTGCAGTTTCCTCATTTGCAGTCTTGCATATGGAATTAGAAGAATGCAGGAGGCCATGAACCCAAAGGCTTGCAGTATTTGCCTTGCAGATAACTGGGCTTTTGTGGCCACTTGTTTGATGTAGGTTGTCAAAAGAATCCGTTTCTCTGGCATGAGGAAAGCCATCTGGGAAGTTGTATTCAAGCTTCCTCCCAGGAATATAATTTGTTGACAGGGTACCAGGTGTGATTCTTTTCATTTATGGTGTACCCCAGACACGTCAGTACCCTTTGAACAAAGGCCAGATGATTCAAAAGTATGTCCTGACTTTCTGCTTGAATTAGACAATCGTCCAGGTATGGGTATATTTGAATATTTCTTTGCCTGCAAAATGCAATGATTGGAGCTAGGCACTTTGTGAATACCCTGGGCACAGTAGATAAGCCAAAGGGCAGTGCAGAGCACTGATAATGCATGTAACCTGCTTTGAAGCGTAGGTATCTTCTGCAAGACTCCCTGATAGGGATGTGCAGATATGTTAATTTTAAGTTTAGTGTTGCCAGCCATGCATCTTTGCCTAACATAGGAAGCAGCTGGTGAAGAGTCAGAATCTTGAATTTTGGAATCACCAGAAAGCTATTTAGAGTAGAAAGGTCCAGGATAGGACACTATGTACTGCCTTTTCTGGGTACCAGGAAAAGTCTTGAATAGAAACCTTGTCCCTTTTCCTCTTCTGGTACCAACTGAATAGCCCCCATGCTTAAAAGAGAGTACTTAATTTTGGGCCTCTGGCCACCCGCTTGGTGTTGGTAAGGTGGAAGTGAAATCTGTTTCCTTGGGGCACTATATTTAAAATCCATTTGTACTGGGTAATGATTTCCCTGTTTCTGGCATGCAGACCACTCTTTCCGCCTAAAGATGCATTCAGTTAGGAAGTGCTTGTAAATTTTAAAAGCAAGTCATTAAGACAGTTCTCCATACAGGTGAGTCTTACTACTCCCTGATTTGGGTGTGGAAACCCCCCACTGTTTAGTCTTGTGTGTCCCCTGGGACTGAAACCTGGGGTTTCTGCTGTGTCTGGGTTTGGCTTGAGAAGACCTGGAAGTGGCTGGAATGGACCAATTCTTAGAGGGCCAGTGCCTACTAAATCTAGGAGGGTGAACTTGTAAGAAATCTTTAACAGTTTGCATAGATTTAGCTTTATCTTCCATCTTTTTAAGAACTTCCTGAGCCTTGTTGCCAAACAGGTGGTCCTGATTTAAAGGAGCATCCAGCAATTTAGCTTTAACATGATCTGGCAAAGATTGCTCCTTAAGCCATGCCTTCTGAGCACAGACCCAGTAACAGCAGCCCTGCAAGAGGCCTCTAATGAATCAAATCCACATTGCAAAGTATGTTTTCCAACCTGTTCAGCAGAATGCATTAAATCCTGTAATTCTTTATTTTCCACACAGACAGGAATCAACATCATTTTCTGTTTAAGCAATTCAATAACATGTTGCTGATACTTTAACATATGAAACTGGCAGTTTAAAGCCCTAATGACCAAGGTTGCAGAAGTGTAAACCTTCTTACCCCATCTATCCAGCGCCCTGGAGTGTCTATCAGAAGGGGTAGGATTTTTAGCAGTAGAAGCCTTAATGCCCTTGGGCCCCTGTGAAATAGTCTCTGGATCTGCAATAGGATGTTTAAAAAAGAACTTGTGTGACTCAGGGACCCTGCAATATCTGTCAGGTTTTCTGGGAGCAGGACGCAAGAAATCACAGGCCAAACTACATTCTGAAAAAGCATCATCAACAATGTCTAGTACAGGAGGAATAGCTAAAGGCTTATGCTGAGGCAGAAGTAAGAAATCCCTAAACCTGTTTTTTGAATTAGAAAAATCCTGGCTTTCCCAGTGAAAATGCTCCCTTAGAGTATGTAAGGTTTCACCAAAAGAAAAATCCTCTGGAGGGGTAGCAGAAGGAATAAAGTCCTCTGCATCAGAATCCTCATAAGTAGATAAGGGCAAATCCAGATCATCAGATGAATCAGAAAAAACAGAATCCTGGTCAGAAGATTTATAAACAACTTCAGTCCTAAACCTCTTAGAAGGGGAGGGGGGTTGGCTTCCCCTGATTAGAGTTATTAGATCTTCAGCATTATTATCATTTGATTTTTTTTAGACAAAGAAGCCTGAGCATGTGGTCTGGGCATCGTTTTTTTAGGCATGGTTCGAGATTTAGGCCTAAGTGAAGAAGGAGGCGTCGGTTTAATATGCAAGTCCGTAGACCTGAATACACCCTCAGAAGCTGGTGCCTGCACAGCAGCTCCAGACCCATCCAAGTTAGAGACATCCGCGGGTTCCAAAGTTGAAGCATCTCGCGGCATACCGGACTCCGAATGGGTCTCAGTAGAGGACTGAGAATCACAAGTAGTGGGTATCAGGGGCTGCGAAAGCGCCTCACTGAGTACCGGCGAACTGGCGACTGGCTTAGAAGCATCGTTGGCAGTTTTGGACCTTGGCGGCCTGTGTCTGTCTTTATCTTTGCAAATTTTCAGAATCCCGGTAGTCGGATGGCTAACCGACGACATTTCTGGATAATTAAACCGAGATGCGAAATATTTAGAGGTGAAAATATATCGAAGATGGATAGTGTGCTGATTAAATAAAGCACAAAACCGACAAAAGGTACGTCGTGGTCAGGGCCTAGGCAAGGAATACCGTACAAGTGAAAATCTTTATGAGGTATTTGCTTTCCACAAGTAATGCAATTATTAACTTTTACTGACATCGGTAAGGAGCAAGAAAAAGTTTCCCAAATGGGGTACTTAGCTTTAGTTGAAGACTTCGGTTCTGAAGCTAGAAAACGAAAATTTCAGAAGTCAGCTGACTGGCACTTGCGAACTGCTTCTGCTTTGGGCACCGCACGGCAAGAAAGACTGATGTAATGGCATCGGCTGCATGTTTTATACCTCTGATGACCTGATGTCATGGAAGAAGGGACAGCAACTGACACAGGACCCAAGACTTCGTTAATCAGGCCGACTGAGGGCTACTGCAAAGCAGATAACCCAAATGTAATGAATGCAACAGTAAAACACGAAGAACATCCATGGTTGCCTGGGCTAGAAGGGAGTCACCACAATGATCTTTGGGGATTCCTTCTGAATCATTAGAAATATCCTAGATATTAGTAGAACAGGTGGAAAGGCATACAGGAACATTCCAGTCCAAAGAAAAGAAAGGCATCTGTCTTCCAGGCCTTCTTTTATGGAGTCCTGGAACAGAATTTTGCCAGATGATTGTTCACAGAGGAGACAAAGAGATTTACCTAAGGAACTCCTCACAGATGGAGCAAATCTTGGAAAAACCCTTGATCTAGTTTCTATTTGTGAGGGTCTGCCTTGTTCCTGCTTAGCTTGTCTGCCATGCAATTCTTCTGTAACAGAACGTAGGATGCCTGTAGAGTAAGACTGTATTGTGAAGCTATATCCCAAGCTAACATAGCTAGTCTGAAAAAGGGGGTACTATCTGGTTTCCCCTGCTTGCTGATGTACCATATGATTGTGGTACTGTCTGTAACCACTTGAACAAGTCATGTGAACCAAAGACGGCTCAGAGAGTTGAGTGCCTTGATAAGGGCAAGCATCTCTTTAATATTTATGTGCTTGCATCTGTCATTGGTGTCCCACACCCTCCTGCACTTTTATCCCTCCTGAAACTGCTCCCCCAAAAAATCCAAAGTGTCTGTGTTGACTGATTGCTTTGGTGCAAGGAAGGAGAAGAGAAGACCTGGACTTAAGGATATCTGTCTCCACCAAATTCCTCTGACAAACCCCAGCACTGGGATCGGAAAAGATAAAGGGTGCTGATACTGAGACCAAAGAGATTTCAGATACCACTGCATGTTTCTCATGTGGAATCTTGCCAGTGGTCTCATGAGAACCCTAGATGTCATGAGACCCAAACTCCTGAGGTACTCCCTTGTAGTGACTGAAGTTGAGTGCAAAACCTTAGAAATAGATCTAACTAAAGTTCTTTTTTCCAGTGGAAGAAAGGTTCTTTGAACTGAGATGTCTACTTGACAGCAAAGGAACACAATCCTGTGTGAGGGAGTACAGAAAGACTTTCAAATGCTCTCTTAGAATCCCAGCTTGTACAAGAGATTTTTCACACAAGAGATTCCAGACAATTTGAAAAAGATTCTGTAAAGAAAAGCAGTAGTGACCTGCGTAACAGAAGAAACGAAAGTTATTTAAAGCAGATTTTTCCTTACAAGAAGAAAACAAGTTAGGGACTTCCAAGATGGCTGTGCATTGAGTAACAGCTTAACTCTAGCTCTCCCAGTGTGAAAACAGAAACCCAGCAGTAACTGGCTAGTAAGTGTACTGCCTGGATGCCAGTAAAAAAGAAATACAGAGGACATGGAAAAAAATCAACTACAAAAAGTGAGGAAGAAACACTGATTGGTGAAAGTTCTGCAGCTGTTCAGCAAAAAGCAATGCAACTTTCAGACATGATTTCCAGTAACCTACAGGAAGATACAAGACAACTGCATACAGACCTGGTTAAAATAAACAAAACACTAATGGATTATATCAACACAAACAACAAAAGGTTGGAAAAAAATGGAAGAAGCTTTAAACAGATATTCAGATGAGGTAATAAAACTGCAAAAATCAGAGGTCAAAATGAAGCAAAGTCTTGCTGAATATGACACTGCTCATGAAGAGATGTTTCAAAAAACAACATTCTTGAGATTTTCAGCTATACCACAGAATCTGGAAGGAACACACTGGATTAATTTTATAAAAGCACAAAAAAGCAACTTGACTGGTATCTCACAGCAGGAGCTGTTCCAAAGTAAAACTCGGACCATAACCTGGACCAGTAGATAGAAATCCAATAAAAAACCAAAAAATCACTGGTTAGACAGCCAGAACCAAAGTACTTTTTAATGTAAACAGCATTAATTCTACAGTTAAGCGCTTTCGTCGTATCCAGACTTCTTCAGAACTGTGGAGAACCAAACTAAGAAGCAAGTTAAAATAGAGTGAACCTCTCCTTCCTCCCACCAGCATCAACCAATAAAAGACAAACTTCAATTAACACCTTAAAGAAGTGTATCCAAAGCATAAACAGAAGCTCTCCTTCTGAAATCACCAAGAACAGAAACACTGTCATTAAGTCCTAGAAAGTTTGAAGCATCAAGTTTCAGTTCCCAATAAATTTCTCTGTGCAGAAGCCTGTTTTCCCAGTCACCACAATAACTAGATCTCTGCACTTGTTCTAATACAAAAAAGGTAAATTTTGTAAATCCCACACAGGTCAAGGAGTGTCTTGCAAGTGCACTTTTACAATCACCTTTCTGAATACTGTACAAGTGCTGGTAAATATGCTTGGAAAAGGCATTTTTGCTTTTGCCTATATAGAAGGCTAAACATGCCTCACAGGAAGCCATATATACAACTCTATATGTCTTGCAAGTACAAACATTGGTAATATCAGTTTGTCACAACATTCCCCTTAAGAAACCAGCACTCCTTTGGTCTACATATTCCCATCATTTGTCTGCTAATAGAGGCAGCCAGGCTCTGTCTTATCAATCTGTTCTCACTCCATGTCAGTTCCTCTAGTGCCTGAATTTTTAGTCAAACCTAGGTCATTTGGGAGACTTCCAAGATGGGTGAACACAGAGTAACAGCTTAACTCTAGCTTTTCCAGTGTGAAAACAGAAACTCAGCAGAGAAGGCCTGTAGACTTTTGTGTTTATGAGTAATTTTCAGTAACTGGCTAGTAAGTGTCCTGCCAGCATGCCAGGAAAAAAGAAATACAGAGCACCTGGAAAAAATCAGCTACAAAAAGTGAGGAATAAACACTTACTGGGGAAAGTTCTGCAGCTGTTCGGCAAAAAGCAATGCAACCTGCAGACATGACTTCCAGTAACCTAGATGAAGACATGACAACTGCACGCAGACCTGGTTAAAATAAATGAAACACTGGTGGAGTATATTAACACAAACAAAAGGCTGGAAAAAATGGAAGAAGCTTTAAACACATACTCAGACGAGGTGATGAAGCTGCAAAAATCAGAGGTTGAAACGAAGAAAAGGCTGGATGAATATGAAACTGCTAAGGAAGAGATGTTTCAAAAAAATAACAGAATTAGAAGACAGAGCATGTAGGGAAAACCTGAGATTTTCAGCTATACCAAAGAAGCTGGAAGGAACAGACTACATTAATTTTATAAAAACACAAATAAGTAACTGGACTGGTATTCCACAGCAGGAGTTGTTAGTTGAAAGGGCACAGAGCGTATATGTTCCAAACCTGGCTAAGAGAAAGCAACCTAGACCTTTAATAGTAAAGATGCAATCCTACCAGCAGAAGGAGATAATTCTGACAAAACTGTGGCAGAAGGTCAAATACTAAAAGTGGGAGACAGCAGAGTGTTTGTGGAGAATGATTACTCGTACACCAGGCAAAAGAGGAGCAAATTTATTCCACTATTCAGGAAATGTTGAGATACAGGTGTGACATTCAAACTGCTATACCCAGTTGTCTTCAAGGCATTCTTCCCTGAAGAGACAAAACCATTTTTGATAAAGTACATGGTAAGGAGGAAATACAAAAGTTTGTCCAACTAAAAGTAAGCTGCAAAACAGAAGGAGATTTTGGTTCTTTTTCTTCTGACAATAAAGACCACAGAGAGACTGTACTTGTGAAACCTTATCTAATGTTTCAACACAAAATGCTGGAGAGAAGGAAGGGAGCATGAGAGTTGACTACATGAATCTAGAGTACATTGGAAATGAAGCAGAGACAGGATCTGGGAAATGATGATGAACAGGAAAAAAACTTTAACAATGTGGGTTTATAATGCAATAATTATATTTGTGAAATATGACAGATGAAAATCTGGAAATATTGGACTTTTTCAGAATTTGTTGGACTTCAGAGGGACACTAAAGTATATGCCCTACTTCATGTCATTAATGTTTGGAAAAGTGCTTTGGGGAGGAAGAGGGAGAAAGTTAACTGTAAGTAGATCTTTTTTTTCTTAAATAGTACTG
This sequence comes from Protopterus annectens, assembly GCF_019279795.1. Taxonomy (NCBI): domain Eukaryota; kingdom Metazoa; phylum Chordata; order Ceratodontiformes; family Protopteridae; genus Protopterus; species Protopterus annectens. The sequence goes on along the minus strand of NC_056746.1, from coordinate 748,208,071 downwards.
TTTTTGTAGTGCGTAGTTTTCTTTACATGCTATAAAGTAAAGTTTTCTCTGTTATTTTTAAGTGCAATAGGGATTACAAACAGGTTCTGCTTTTTTTTCTTTTCTTTCTCCCTTTTTGTCTGTTTCTTCGTGTTCAGTTTTAAGAAATATAGGCACTGCAATGTAAAATAAAAAGCCTGGTTAAAAAAACATGACAAGAGAAAAATTAATGTGCTTTTTCTCATTCTTGCATAGTGGAATGACTGGATTAAGGACTGATTTGGTAACAGGTTTTAGGAGAGAATAAGTAAATGAAAAAATACTGAATATTATGACTTTTTTTCTAGCAAATACATGTTTGCTTATTAGCAATTCTACAGCTGATCTTCATGTTTCCATGGAAACAATCTGATGAAAAAAACTGCCTGGCTGGTTCTCATGTCTACACGTAGACAATCTGATTAAGAGAAACTGGCTACACTCTGGTGGAGAGTAGTTGGCTGAGGAAAAAAATGAGAAACTGGCTGGGACATAATGTTCTCTGAAGGGATTCAGGGGGTTTCCCAGATGAGAGAGCTATAAAACTAAGACAAAACCAATTAACACTTAGCAGAAGCACAGGCTGCACTATGCATTTAGCATGCAAAACCTTTCCTTTGGGTTAACTCAAGTCTCTTAAGTTTGGCTGTCAATTTAGGACTTTTGTTCCTATCAAGAGGGTAAAACTTCAATATCTGAAGATGTACATAGCTTTGTCTGTTAGTATTATGTTAACAGGTTTTAGGGGTATTGGGGTGTGTTTTTTTTTTTTTTTGTTAAAGAGCTCTCAATAAAACAAAAAGTTTTGTAAGATGGGACATAGGCTCAAGATGGATACAACAAGAAACAACTGTGTAAAAAAATTCAATAAAATAAAAAAACAACAAAAAATAAATGTAAAATAAAACAACAAGGCCAGGACACTTATTTATTAAAACATAAAACAATAAAAAACTCTAGCGCCTCAGCTCTAAAACCTTCATGGAGGAAAAAAACACAAAATCCAAGCTTCTTAAATAGTACATTCAAGTAGCTCTAACCATTTGATTATTTAAACAATTAAAATCAATAGCATTAAGTAAAAAAAACTTTAGGCAAGAGGCTGCCAGTTGCATTCTTGATTCAATCCATCAGTTGTCAAAGTTCCAAATTTCAAAACAAAGCTTATTTGTACAGCAATTTCTTTTTTATATCAGAACTGTTTTCACCAACTTTTACTTTTTCTAAAATTGTTGCTTTAAGCCCCATTGGATCACTAGTATGATAGAATTTAAATTTTAAAGCAACAGGGCTTTCCAACTTAGCATTCTTAATATCTCTGATATGCTCCTGCAATCTACACTTAAACACCCTCTTACTTTAAAAGTTCAACCTGCCAAACAGTGTATGCATGTAAAAAAGCTGGAACTAGACATTTAACAAAAAAGGTGGGAATAATAACCTTTTAATCCAGTGATGCCTTCTGTGATGTCTTTAAATGTTATTGGTCTCACAGATAAATACAAAAAAGAAAGAGTAGTGAACTATATTAAAAAATGTAGAGTGCAAACAGCTGTGTTACAGGAGAAGCACTTACAAAGAACTGAACATGTGAATTTGATAAGGACTGTGTTTCAGGATGGTTATTTAGCGGAATACCTGGGACAAAGGAAAATACTACTTATATTAACTGCAAGAGGAGCTCCAACAGTGATAGAAGAGGATACAAATAATAATGTCAGATCTATTGTGCCAAGGGGCTACTGGCAAGGGAGAAGGATTACAGTGGCATGTATTTATATTCCACCTAAAACTGCTATAAAAGAGTTTAAGAAAATTATGGGAGAAATAATCAGTTTTCAGGAAGGAATATTATTTATCGTTGGGGACTGGAATGTGATTTGCGGTAGTGAAGATGTGTCTGGGGGGCCCAGAAGGGGGAAGTATAACAAATGAGGGTAGATTTTTTTTGAAGAAATTTATGAAAATATTTGGCTTAGAAGATGTGAATTCAGTAATAGGAGCTCAGACTGAATTTACAGATTACTCTCCACAACATAAAAAACTGGGCTAGGCTAGACAGAATTTACATTTCACAAGAACATGTGCATTTAATTGAAGGTCTTGATACACACCCAATAACTATTTCAGATCATGTGCCAATAACAACTAAATTAAAACTACAAATTAGGTTACAACCTAACAAAACATTCTTCAAAAAACAGCTCATTTCCCACCTAAACAACTCTTGGACATGCAACTGCCTAGCACCCGGATGACATATTCCAACTCCTTTCCCCAACCCATTATCCAACCTCCTCTTTAAAACTCCCAGAGATGCACTATGTATTATCACATTACTTACCAACTCACTGCCACCTACTCCTCACTGTCCCATCTATACCCATTAACTCTCCCACAGACTAAGTTGAAAAGCTTTCCCTTAAAATGTCAATGCACCTCATATGAAATTGTTTATATCCTCTTCCTTTTTTAGTTTCCTTTCTTGTCTTATCTTCAGTACATCTTCAAGATTATCTCTATTAAACATACTGTATGAACAACCATCATATGTTACTACCTGCTATACCTTTAATTGTATGTCTAAATCTCTATGCTTATGTAAATATCTTATTTAATCATATGTTATCTACTATACTTTTATAAGTGAATGTGTAAACCACAATGCTCATGTAAATGTCTTATGTAGAATATGTCAGCAATTGTTCGGGAGCTTTTCTCCCCGGGCCTCCACTGAAAATGGACAGCTCTGTCCAGTCGGACCTCCCCAGTAAACAAATGTAAAATAAATAAATAAAATAAATAAAAACACAGGGGAATGAAATAAAAATGAGACACTGGTGCTTTCCCAACTATCTGCTGAAAAGAGAGGAATTTAAGGAATGGGTAGTGGAGATTATTCAGAAATTACTAGAGAGGACAGAAATTTCTTCTGAAAATATAGCTAGGGAGTGGGATAAAATTAAGGTGGAGTTTAAAAATAGGGTGAAAATGAAAGAAAGGGAGCTATGGTTAACAAGTAACAAGAATTATGTAGAGGGACTGACAAATGATAAAATATTCCAGAAAAGGGGGAATCTCACAGAACAAGAGGATCAACTGCAGAATTTTAAACAGAAAATAAGGGATTACCTTGATAATATGCACCAGTTTAGAAAGATTGCTCTTAAGCTACTGTTTTTTGATAACATTAGAGTACAAAAACTTTTAGTACAACGACTCAGGCAACAGAAAGTAGAAAGGGCTGCCACCAAGCTTAGGGAGCCTAGAACAAGGAAGGTAACAACAGATCCTGTAGAGGTATTAGAAATATTTCAGAAATTCTATGAACGTCTGTATAAAGCACAGAATTATGGAACTCAAGAAAAGACAGACGTGGAAATGTTTATGGAGGAATTAAATATGCCAAGGTTAGAGGTAGATGAGGCTCAATTACTAATGGTTACGAAAGGAGGAAATTAGATAAAATTGTGAGGTATATCAGATCTACAGGAAAGTCCCCAGGAATAGATGGTATTCTTGTGGAAGTTTGGAAGCTAGGAGGGAAAAAACTGATAAGGATCTAGAAGGTTTTGTTTAACAACATCCTGGAAGAAAGCAGTGGTAGCTGTAATACCTAAAGAGAGTAAAGCTCCATTGGAGCCAGCTTCATACAGGCCCATTTCAATACTAAACCATGACTATAAAGTGTTCATGTCTATAATGGCTAAAAGAATGAGAAAGGTAATACCAAAATTGATCTAGATCATTATGGTTTTGTGGAGGGGAGGCAAAATTTTGACAACGTTATATAAAATTCACAAAACTGACAAACTTGTAAAAATAAAACTAAAAAATGATTGGCTCCAAAATTGCACACCACCAGCTACGAATTAAATGTTTAATAAATACACATAGTATTTAGCGCATTCATCTTATAACAAGCGAGACCATCAGAATACATTTATCTGAAAGTCTGAAGCATTTAAATACCCTTACCAATTAATGAGTATCACATGACAACAGCAATCAATTATTAAAGACACCATTACAAAAATAGCCACATTCCTTTTAAAAACATCACATTACTTTGCTATTGAATAAAACATATGTAAACTTGATATTACCAACATACATGTATATCCCACTATGCATACTTAAAATACAATACATTATATTTGACTTTCATATAGTAAAGGTGCAATAGAAATAAAGTCATTAAGACCTGGTGGAAACATGGCAGCCAACTTATACTGCCATTCACTTTCTTTCTTTTTCAGCTTATTTTTCCAATCACCCCCTCTGGGCTGCATTTTAACTATTTCTAGTACACCAAATATAAATTTATCAAAATTTTGGCAAACCTGTACATTCCTATACAGAGTATTGTAGACTTTTTTATTTTTAATATCATTTAAATGTTCGTATATCCTATTATTTAAATGACGTAGAAATGTTGACATTATGTACATATTGCCAAATATACTATTCTACTTGTCAAACAGTTCCCTTTCTGGAATACCACTTACCTACGCAGTTTATTATTAAAGAAAACAAGACGTTATGTACTCACCATAAAGTTCGATGTATGTAGTCCATCTCGTCTTACATTCTTACCCGTGGGTTCGAAGCCGAACCTCGGCTCTGACTTAACCATACTCTAGCTCGAAGTCTTCAATTGGCTCATGGCTAAGAGGTATCCCATCATGCAACAGGTCTATTCCCAAGATCTTGTTTGCTGCAAGCTCACACACATACACACTGAGAAGAACAAACCTAACAGGAAGGACTACTGACACCTAGAGACAATAGCTCCAGGTCCTCCAAGAGGGGGAAGGAGGGAGGGTTAGTAAGAATGTAAGGCGATATGGACTACATACATCGAACGTTATGGTGAGTACATAACTTCTTGATGTTATGTAGTCCAATCTCGCCTTCATTCTTACCCGTGGGACAGCGTCCCTATCACCTTGATCTTGGGTGGCTCAGTGAAAAATACTCTTTTGAGCACCGTGGAACCAAATGAAGATCTGCCTCTAGAGACCAGATCTAATTTGTAGTGACTAATAAAGGTATGAGGCAAAGCCCATGTTGCTGCAGCACAAATATCATCCATAGACATCCTAGCCTGAAACGCAGTTGAGGTAGCCACAGATCGTGTAGAATGAGCCTTCACTTTAAAAGGCAATTCTTTGCCATTGGAAGCATAAATAAATGAGATACAATTGGAGATCCAGCGAGACAAGGTTACCTTAGAAACCGGAACCCCAAGTCTAGTGTCTGAAAACGAGACAAACATTTGATCTGATTTCCTGAAATCTTTTGTCCTATGTAAATAGAAACGCAATTGTCTGTGAACATCCAGCTGATGAAACTTAAATTCTGCCTTGATGGAGAATTCAGGAAAACACAGAAGCAACTCAATGGAATGGTTGATATTGACAACAGAGGCAAACTTTGGAACAAAAGAAGGGTTGGTTCTTAAGGAGACCCTATCTTTGTGAAACATCAAATAAGGTGGCCTAACTGATAATGCTTGGAGTTCACAGACCAGCCCAGTTATGGCTACCAAGAATACTGTCTTCCATGACAAGAATTTAATGTTACACGTAGCTGCGGGCTCAAAGGGAGTTGAGGTGAACTTCTGTAGTACAAAATTGAGGTCCCATGGCATCACTGGATCAAAGACTGGAGGTCGGAGTAACAATGTTCCTATCATAAAAGCCCTACAAAGCCTATGAGCCATAAGGTTGGGCTCATTAGCAACGTGAAAGGTAGAAATCGCTGCCAATTGCACTTTAATGGTTGCCGCAGCTGAACCCTGACTAAACAGTTGAGAAAGAAATTCCATTATTGCCGAAATATGTACTGTATAAGGATCAATATGTCTCTCATGGGCCGAAACAGAAAATCTCTTCCACTTACTGGAATAAATCTTCCTGGTAGAAGGCTTGTGGGAAGATGATAGAATATGGACCACTTCCGGGGAAAAATCATGAAACCTGACTAAGAACAGAATTGGAGCAGCCAAGCTGTCAACTTGAGGGTCTGGATGGAGGGATGGAACTGTCCTGACATACGAGTCAGCAGATCTGGAACTGGGTCCAGAATCCAGGGCTTGTCCATTAGAAAGGGTTGAAGGAAGGGAAACCAAATCTGACGAGGCCAGTGTGGGGCAATGAGGATTATTTTGCTCCCCAAAGCCTGTGCTTTCTGAATGGTCTTCGATATCAGAGGTAACGGTGGAAAGGCACAGAGAAGACCGGAAGGCCAATCGTGAGCCAGAGCATCCCTGGGTGTCTCCCCCTCCGGGGGACAAGGGTGAAGTAGCTGCTGTATTTGGCATTGAGGGGGCTGGCAAATAGATTGCAGAAAGGCTGACCCCATCTGTGGAATATCTCTTCCGCAACACAATTGTTCAGGGACCACTCGTGAGGCATCAGGATAGCTCTGCTCAGCCTGTCGGCAATCACATTGGACTTCCCCGGTATATGTGTTGCAACTAGAAAGGGTTGGGAAGACACTGCCCACTGCCAAGCTCGAAGTACCTCTCTGCAATAGGGGTATGACTTGGTTCCTCCCTGTTTGTTCACGTACCATACCACCGACATGCTATCTGAGTGGATTGCAATTGTCCCTAGAGGGAGAGAGGTCTAAAGTGCTTGCAACGCTAATAGCACTGCTCTCATCTCCAAGACACTGATATGCAAATGGGTCTCATGATCCTGCCATGTGCCTTGGACAGTCCTGCCAAGATAATGCCTCCCCACCCGATCTGGGAGGCATCTGTGGTCACCGTGGCAACTGGAGAAGAGGGGACAAAGGGCTTTCCCACGTTGAGATTACTGGCCTGAAGCCACCAGTGTAGATCCCGCTTGCACGTGTCCGTAATCAGAATAGAATGGGAGAGTGGAAGATGCTGTAGTGACCATTGGGCGAAAAGCAGCCAAAGAAGAACCCTCATGGGTAGTCTGGCAAGGGGAACTAGCATGATCGTGTTAGCCATGGTCCCTAATAACTTGAGGACCACTTTTGCCCTGACCTTCCTCAATGGTAGTAAGGTGTAAACCTGCTGTTGTAGAGCCTGAATTCTCTCTTCTGGTAAGAAGGCCCTCATAAGCACCGTATCTAGTTTGGCGCCAATAAAAGTGATACGCTGCTAGGGCAACAAGACAGATTTTTTTCCAACTTAGAGTAATTCCTAACTGTTGGCACAGTGTAATGGTGGTGTCCCTGGTCTGTAACAGTAGATGCCTGGTGGTGGCAGAAAGGAGCCAATCGTCCAGTTACGGAAACACTTGGAATCCCTGACGTCTCAAGTGAGACGTTACCACTGCCATGCATTTGGTGAACACCCTGGGGGCTGTGGTGAAACCAAAGGGCAGAGCGCGAAACTGAAAATGACTGGCTCCCAGACGGAAGCATAAATGACTTCTCAATGCCCTGTCCATCTTGATATGGTAGTAAGCATCTTTGAGGTCGATGGAGCACATCCACACATCTTTCCCTAACAGAGGGTGTATTGACTATAAGGTGACCATGCGGAACTTGGACTTTTGTACATGAAGACTCAATCAGCTGAGATCAAAGATGCGTCTTAGGTCCCCTGTTATTTTCGGCACCAAAAAGAAACTGTAGTAAGTCCCTAATCCTACTTGGTCTGTGGGGACAGGCTGGTTGGCTCCCTTTGAAATCAACTTTTTTATTTCTAAAGTTGCAGAATCACTGTGACTGGGTGGAACATCTGGGATTCTCTTGGTTGGCGGGGGAGGAGAAGAGAAGGGAATATGATAACCTCTGGAAATTATCTTTAATACCCACTCATCTTGGGTGACGTCTTGCCAGGCTTTTGGGTATAAAGAAATGCAACCCCCGACCGGCTCCAGAGACGCACAGTCGGGCCTCCCTTCAGGAGCACTGGTAGGGAGAACCACGAAAGGAATCACGGTCCTCCTCTTTAAGCGGGCCTCCTCTGCTTCTAGGGCGGCGTCTACCTGAATTTCCACCCCTTCCCCTGCCTTCGGAGGGGGAATAACTTTGTGCGCCCTGAAAAAAACCTCTGCTACTTCCTGAACCACATTTTCCCACCCTTCTGGCCCTTGGGGTAAGGTCTAGAAGGCATGGAAAAACGGACTCCCACGGCAGACAGGGTTTTTCCTTCCTGCTCGCACCTAGTGAGATTGTCTTTCACCTTGGTTCCGAACAACGGTGAACCATCAAAGGGGGCATTGGTGAACGGAGATTTGAAGGCCTCCGTGAAATTGCAAAGGCGCATCCAGGAGTGTCTCCTAGGAGAGAGACTCCAGAACCCGCAGCCCTACTCGCTCCTGCTGCCACCACCATGGCATCTACTGGAACGCCTTTAGATAGATACTCCTAGTCAGAGGGGGCGGACAAAAACTTATTGGGTCTCCTTGGGGCACAATGTCAGGAGTTTCCCACACCTTTCGACAGACAAGATCTAATAGCTCATCAAAAGGGGGAGAAACCCAAGAGGCGAATTGAGACGCGAAAGCCTTCAGGAACACAGACTCCTCATCATAAGGGGATCTGGGTGGCCAGCCGCCTCTCTGCTTCAAGATCTCCAGGATATCTGAAAAAGAGATATCTTCAGAAGACGACTTGGGGGAACCCTCTGTCTCTTCGAGGACAGTATCTGACGTGACAGACTCATCCAGGGAGTCAAGGTGTTTCCTCTTACACAATCTCTTTCTGGTGGGCTCCTCAGGCAAAAACACTGGGGAGACGTCAGAAAGTTGGGGACCACTCATGGAGGTATCCTGAGGCTTAGGATCTCTGCTGCCCATGGATAGAGCGTGATCCGAAACTGACACCAGTGATGGAGGGGGCAGAGTATCGGTGCTGTAGGATGCAGCTGATGACCTGGCCAACATACTCCTCATAACCTCGAAGGCTGATCCTCCTCAGCTCCGAAGGCCGACTAACTGAAGATGAAACAGTAGTAGCCCTTGGTGCCTAGGTGATGAGGTCCGAAGCCAATGTCTGGTCCAAGCTCACTCGGGCCGAAGCACAGAGAGGAAGGGTCAGAACCGATGAAGATCGATCCGAGACCTCCTCCTCAGGTCCAACCAGAGAACAGTGAACCCTCGACCCCGTGGATGGAGCCGACTGGGTCGGAGCGGAAATCGGAACCGAGAGGCCAGGCAAGGCTACTGGAACCGACCTAATGGCACCCAACAGCACTGACAACTCTGGCTCCGAAGGCCAAGAAAGGCTCAGAGGAGGAACAACAAAGGATGACGAGGCCACAGGCTCCAGATCCGACTGAGTCGGAGCCGAAATCAATTTGGCCAACACCGATGACTGAAGCAGTTTCTTCACCACCCTATCAACGTCCTCATCGGAAAGGGTCCTGGAAGATAAAGTAGGAGATCTAGATCTCCCTGCAGAAGGGGACTTGAGTGAAGGAGAACCCGGTCGAAAAACTGGGAGCAGATACGGACTTAGTCAAGAGACTACCTTCTGTCGGTACCAAGGGCAATGGAACCAAAGAAGGAGAAGCTGTTCTAGCAACTTTCTCTGGCGGCTCTAAAGAAACAGACGGAGCCAGAGAGCGCTTCTTGGAAGTCTTTTTGTCCATTTTAGCTGGAGAGGATAATGTACTGGAAGAATTAGCCTAGTCTTCCTCGAAGGAGTGTTTAAGCAGTCCTTTCAAAATGAGCTTGTTCTTCCTCTCCTATAGCACATGGGGACTGAAGGAATGACGAAACAAGCAGGACTCTTGGAGGTGAATAGCCCCCAAGCAGTACACACACACAGAGTGCCCATCCATTAAAGACATTTTATTGTTGCATTCAACACACTTTTTAAAGCCCAAAGGCCTGTGTTCCTTGGGAACCTTGGACATGCTGAAAGGAACAAATTAATATGTACACACACTAGACCTAACTAACAAGAAACAAAAAACAGAGCTTCTACCTTAAACGACCTAGAAACCAGCGGGAAAAAAACAGGGAGGACTAGGTCCTCTAACTTAAATGGGCCTAGCCTATGGAAACAAAGGCAGGAAAGCACCACTAGCCACACACAACACTAAATGCTAACAGAATGGAGCACCAAACCAAAGACCACACAGAAATGATGGGGAGGACGACTAGGTCCTCTAACTTAAATGGGCCTAGGCCGTGGGGAAAGGAAAACGAACAGGATACCCAAACAGCCAATGACAAAGGCAAAAAAAACAGCCAGAGAAACAAATACAGGCAGTAAAACAACACTACCACACACACAGAGCTATGAAAATAGCTTTGTTTGAGCAACAAGTCAACAGTTTATAAAAATTTTATAAACAATATACTTAGCCATGGCCAAAAGTGAGACCAAGTCTGAGCTTAACGAGAAGCGAGACCACGTCTGAGCTTAACCAGCGGCAAACAAGATCTGGGGAATAGACCTGTTGCATGATGGGATACCTCTTAGCCACAAGCCAATTGAAGACTTCGAGCTAGAGTATGGCAGAGTCAGAGCCGAGGTTCGGCTCCGAACCCACGGGTAAGAATGAAGGCGAGATTGGACTACATAACATCTACTCTTTCTCTATTACTATAGGGACACTGACTATACATTCCACAGGGGTGTGTACCTACATATGTTATGTCCATTGAATCTACCTTGTTCTCAAGCAACTTCTTGAAATTAGGTCCTGTACTATTTACACATCTTGGTGTTCTACTCACCCTATTAAAGATGTCATGATTTGTCCTAAAAATATTCCAATTGGCTCTAAATGCTCCCTTAATTTTATCTGAGAGACAGTTATATTGTAGTACACAAGCTTTTTCATATGTGTCTTCCTTTTTATATCTGGGGCCCATAGCAGTACTAGTAACCAATCCTTCACGCAATAATGGTTTGTATACAACACCCCATTTTGCATAGACCTAATCTAGTACTTCTTTTATTAAAGCCTCTAACAGGGTGTCTAGCTGATATAGATCAATGTAGTTTTGTGGAGAAGAGGCAAAATTTTGACATTAACAGAACACTGATGATCCAGAGGGAAGCAAATGTAAGAAATACCATAGTTGTTGGTGGGTCTTGATGCAGAGAAAGCATTTCACAGAGTAATCTGTGACTTTAAGAACAAGGCAATGGAAGCATTTGCGTTTCCTGAAAAAAATTATAAGGCTGATTAAGAGGATATATGAGAAATCAGACACGAAACTTAAAGTAGGTGGGGTCCTTTCTGACAATTTCTGCTTGAGCACAGAAACCAGGCAGGGGTGTCCTCCTTCCCCTTTGTTATTTGCATTATATTACGAACTACTGGCAAAAAAATAAGGGATTCAAAATTCAAGGATATAATTAGCATGGTAGTCAAAAAAAGCTGGCTCTATTTGCAGGTGATATTATCTTACACCTGACAAAATCAGAAAGAGACATTACTGTGTTGTTGAGCATTTTGAGACAGTTTCAGATCTTTTCAGGATACAAAATTAATGAAGCTAAAACAAAGCCAATAGCAGTATATTATGTACTCACACACAAATTGGTTCAGCAATATCCTTACTTATGGGGACAAGACAAAATTAAGTATTTAGGAGTATGGATTAAAAATGATTCTGGCGTGGCAGCTATGGATATGTGGGAAGAGACTAAACAGAAGATGATACAAAAACTGAGAAAATGGAAGCTTTGTTATAGGGATATGGATAGTAAGATACAAGCAGTCAAAATGTTTTTAGTGGTTTACCTTTAGTTGTGCGTATTGCACACAGGCGAACAGCAATTGGACAAAAGGCAGTTTGTAAGATTTGCAAATGCCGAATGGAAAGAGGTTCGAATGTGCAATGAGCGAATGTACATTGACATTCGTTTATTGCACATTCGACATTGTGGGGCGGATTGCACTATAGTGTGGATCGGGAAATGGTCCCTTTCCCTACTGTAGTGTGATCTCGGAGTTAGAATATTAAAGTGGGGGGGGTGCAGCCCCCCTGCTTTACACTTTTCTTTTTCATTCGACATTACTTTTCGAAAAACAGCAAATCTGCTTTTCAATTTGCTGTTTTTCGAACATTAAGGACCGCCGCAGTTTTCACTTTCGTGGTTTCGAGTCACTCATATGAGCATTCGAACCACTGTGATTCAGCTTTATAAAGGTAAACTGTTTTAGTCCCTTTAGTCTTATACACAGATCAGCATATTTTTATCAACCAGAGGAGACGATGTGGATAGCAAATAATTTATGTTCTTACCATAACGTTCCATCTGTGTTGTCGATCTTCATTCATTTTTGATTCTTGGGTCTTGGTTCTGACCCTCGGAACTGACTCGGTCATTATATCAAGCTCAAGCCAGCCAGAAACTTTCAAGCCAAGGTTACCCATACTGCCTCTCTTCCCTTCCCCTCAGACTGAGTTTGCCTATAGAGTAGAAAATGATGGAAGCTTTGTCTGAGCAACAACCTTACTAGATCCCAGGACTAGTTCCGAACCGCCAGGAGTCTTAGGAGGGGGAAGGTGGGTAGGATATCAAGAATGAAGATTGACAACACAGACAGAACGTTATGGTAAGAACACAACTTCCTTGTCTGTCAATATTCATTCATTCTTGACTGTTGGGACAGAGTCCCTAGCTACTTTAGATATTCCTGAATACCATAGAGCCAAAGGATGCTCTTCCCCTGGAAACCATATCCAGTTTGTAATGAGTGATAAAGGTATGGGGAGTAGCCCAAATTGTGGCTGCACATATGTCATTCATAGAAGCTCTGGAATGAAAGGCTACTGAAGTGGAAACAGATCTGGTAGAATGCACCTTAATTTTTGTTGACAGGTCCGGCTTATTTTGTTGATTAATAAAAGTGATGCAATCTCTTTTGACAGAATATCTTTCGAAACTGGTTTGCCCATTCTAGGACTCCAAAAGGACAGGAACAACTGGTCCGATTTTCTAAAAGATTTTTTTCTATCCAAGTAAAAATATAATTGTCTGTGTATATCCAAGAAATGTAAATAATATTCTCCCCTGTGAGAAAATTGGGAAAAAAACAGGTAGATCAATGGACTGATTGATACTGAAATCTGACACTACTTTAGGCATAAAGGACAGATTAGTGCCGAGTGATGCTCTCTCTTTGTGAGAAATGATAAATGGGTATTTTACACACACAGCCTGCAATTCTGAGATTCTCCTGGCTGACGTGATAGCTACCAGGAATAGACTCTTCCAAGATAAAAATATGATATCATAGGTGGCTGCTGGGTCGAATAGCTGATGGACCAAACTTTGTAAGACAAATGTTAAACTCCAAGGTGCAATGGGTTCTTTGAAAGGCAGTTTCAAATGTAAAGCGCCCTTCAGAAAGGTATTCCAGAGAAGGTGGAACATCAGGGAAAGGTCATTAAAACCATTATGGAAATTTGAAATGGCAGCTAAATGAACTCTAATAGTAGAAGTAGAGGCTCCCAATTGGAATAAGGTGGATAAATATTCCAAGACCTTGTTGATCGAGGATGAAAAGGGATCAATAACCTTTTCATCAGACTAATGCGCAAAACTCTTCCATTTGCTAAGATAAAGCTTTTTAGTGGATGGTTTGTGAGAAGCCAGACATATCTTTTGTACTGGAGAAGATAAGTTATTTCGCCTAGCAATTAGTGGATGTGGAGAAACCAAGCTGTCAGCTTGAGATTTTGTAGGTTGGGATGGACCAGGACCTGTGGATGACAAAAAGGTCTGGGGTTGGATCCAGAACCCACAGATGGTAAATTAAGTCAGGCCAGAAAAAGGGAAACCAGACTTGACAGGGCCAATAAGAAGTAATGAGAATCACTTTGCTTCTCAACTGTTGGGCTTTCTTCAGAAATTGGGGAATTATGGGGATTGGTGGAAAGGCATAAAGAAGTCCCGGGGCCAATCGTAGAGAACAGTATCTCTCGGGGACGTCTCGCGAGGGAAGGACCAGGGCAAAGTAGCTGCTGTATTTGTGGTTTGTGGGAGAGGCAAACAGCAGCAAGGCTGACCTTATCGACGAAAAATCTTCACAGCAACATCAGGATTGAGAGACCACTTGTGAGGCAGGCGAATGTATCTGCTCAGTTTGTCTGCAATCACGCTGGAGTTCTCCGAAATGTGCATTGCTAACAGCAAGAAGTTGGAGGCTATCGCCCATTGGCAAACTCTTAGAGCTTCCCGACAAAGAGGGTAGGGATTTGGTTCCCTCCCCCCTGTTTGTTGATGTACCAGACTACTGACATGTTGTCGACTGAATAGCAATTGTCCCTGAAGGGAGAGCAGATAGGAATGCTTGCAATGCTAAGAGCACTGCCCTCAGTTCTAGGATGTTGATATGCAAACTGGCCTCTGCATGGGACCAAGTGCCTTGGACTGTCTTTCCCTGAAAATGCCCCCCCCCTCCCCCAAATCAGGGATGCATCCATTGTCACTATGGCCTTGGGCTGAGAGGGGGAAAAGGGGCAGCTCCAAAATTTGTCTTCTGGCTTCATCCATCAATTTAAGTCCTGCTTGCACAGAATGGTTATTCAGATTGGGTGGAACACTGGATGAGTTGACACTGACCACTGTGATGCCAGAAGCCACTGAAGTAGCCTCATGTGGTATCTTGCCAGAGGAACTACGGTGACTGCCACTGCCATGGACCCAAGGAGCTGTAAGACCTGGCAGGATGGAATTTTGTCTTGAGAAAGTATCACTTGTAGTTATAACTTCAACTTCTCCAGTCTGTGAAAAGCATGCAGGATCTTGTGTTTAATCTTGCTCTGATGAATTCTATGTCCTGTGTGGAGGATAGCTTTGACTTTTCCCTGTTGATCTAGATGCCTAAAATTCTGCAAGCCTTAAACCGGAGTCCAAGGCGGAAAGCAGCAGATGCCTGGTGGAGGCAGTGAAGAGCCAGTTGCTTAAATATGAAAACACATGGAATCCCTGCAACCTAAAGTGAGCTGCTACCACTGCCATGCATATGGTGAACACCCCAGGGGCTGCAGTGAGACCAAAGAGCAGAGCTTGAAACTGGTAATGACTGGCTCCTAGCTGGAAGCGGAGGTATCTTCTGGAGAGTTTGTCCATTTTTAGGTGGTAATACGCATCCTGAAGATCTCTGGAGCACATCCAATCATCTTTCTCCAGAAATGGGAGGATAGACTGAACCATGACCATCCGGAATTTTGTTTACTGAACAAACTTGTTCAGTATACTGAGATCTAAGATTGGTCTCCAGTCCCCTGTCTTTTGTGGCACTAAAAAGAATCTATAGTAAAATCCGGATCCTATTTGGTCTGGTGGGACAGTCTGGATGACTCTTTTTTTTGAAGCAGTTTTTGGATTTCAAGTGCTGCTATATCCCTCTGACTGGGTGGAACATCGGGGATTCATCTTTGTGGTCTGGGACAAAGATTGAAGGGGATATGGTAACCTCTGGTAATTATTGTCTGCACCCAAGAATCTGATGTTATTGTGTGCCAGGCTGCATGGTGCAGAGAGAATCTTCCTGACTGCTTACAGAGGTAAGCAATCGGGCTGCTGCTCAGGAGCGCTGGTAGGGTTGTCCAGAGAAAGAATCCCTGGAACCCTGGTTATGCAGGCCCCCTCTGCCATGAGAGGGAAGTCTTCCAGAAAAGTTTCCCCCTCTGCCCTGGGAGGAATACTCACCATGCGCGTCCCGAAAAGGCCCTTGGGACTTTCTGAACCACTTATTTCCACTCCTCTGATTCCTTCAGTAAGGTCGTTGAGGAGTGAAAAGGTGCACACCCACAGCAGAAAGGGTCTTTCCACCCTTCACAAATGTTAATCACGAAGATAACGGCCACACTATGAAGCCTGAAGGTCACTAGTTTATTGTTCACACTGTTCACATTCTTATAATTATAAAAAGAAGTTATGTACCTATCATAACGTTCCATGTTAGTTGTCCTTCATCTTGCCTTCCTTCTTGCTGGATGGGTTCGGAGCCGATCCTCGGCTGCATCTCAGCCACTTTCTATAGCTCGAGAGCTCTTTACTGGCTTAAGGCTACCCCTTATCCCAGAATGCCCAGCATCAGCTACCCAGATTTCGTTTGAGATAGCTCACACTAGACATAATCATACAAGATAATCCATTATTAAACCTGGATATACAGTAAATTGTCATGATTTGCTCAGGAAGCAACTAATAACAAAACAAGTTAGCCAGTGAAACCATTGAAAAAACTCCTCTCAATCCTCGAGGAAGGGGGAAGGAGGGAGGAACGCAAGAAGGAAGGCGAGATGAAGGACAACTAACATGGAACGTTATGGGAGGTACATAACTTCTTTATGCTAAGTTGTCCAATCTCCTCTTCATTCTTGCTGGATGGGACAGTGCCCCTAGCACCTCAATCCTGGGTGGCTTATTGGAACAGACTCTTCAGAACCGTGGAACCAAAGTAAACCCTGCCCCGGGAGACCACATCTACTTTGTAATGAGAAATAAATGTATGAGGATCTGCCCAAGTAGCTGCTGCACAAATTGAATCTATGGGCAATCTAGACTGAAACGCTACCAAAGTAGCTACTGACCTGGCTGAATGACCTTTGGGTTTTGCTGGAAGATCTTTTTGTCACAAATGGTAGGTATGGGCAATGGTGTCTGATAACCATTTTGACAAGGTTACTTTAGAAACTGGAAGGCCTTGTTTGTTGTTAGCAAATGAAAGGAACAACTGATCTGATTTTCACATCTCTTTAGTTCTATGGAGAGAGAAACGCAGTTGTCTATGTACATCCAATTGGTGTAATCTGTATTCTGCCTTGTTGGAAGGATTAGGAAAAAAGACAAGAATTTCAATGGATTGATTCAAATTATGTTCTGAACAAACTTTAGGTAGAAAAGATGGGGTGGTTCTCAGAGAAACTGTCTGTGAAAAACTAGGTATGGAGGGCGAACACATCGTGCATGAAGTTCTGAAACACGTTTGGCAGAAGTAATAGCAACTAGGAAGAGAGTTTTCCAAGAGAGAAATTTCAAAGAACATGACACTAGTGGTTCAAAGGGTGGCAGTATCAGGGAGGCCAGAACCAAATTGAGATCCCAAGGTGGAAGGTGCTCTTTCACTGGGGGTCTAAGTAGAGATGTACCTCTCATGAATGCCTTACAGAGTTTGTGAGACATTATGCTTGAGTTAGAAACTCTGATGTGAAAATTTGAAATGGCAGCTAGTTGTACTCTGATGGTAGCAGCAGCTGCACCAGATTGAAACAGTTCTGCTAAGAAATACAAAATCTCGTGTACAGGAGCTGTAAAAGGATCTAAATTCCTGGATTCTGCCCAGTAAGAGAATCTTTTCCATTTGCTAGCTTAAACTTTCCTTGTAGTTGTCTTATGGGAGGAAACAATAATGTCACACACTGCTGGGGAAACATTGGGGAGCCTGGCCAAGATTGTAAGTGGAGTAACCAAGCTGTGAGCTTGAGAGATTGGAGGGATTGGTGTAGCCCGCCTGATTGATGAATCGAGAGGTCCGGTACTGAGTCCAGAATCCAAGGCAGGGCTAGAAGGTGGGGATGAAGGAATGGAAACCAAATCTGTCGAGGCCAATAGGGGGCAATGAGGATCATCTTGTAACCCAACGATTTTGCTTTCTGAATGACTTTTGGAATTAGGGGAAGGGGGGAAAGCATAAGAGAGTCCCTGAGGCCAATCGTAGACTAGAGTGCCCCTGGGTGTCTGACCTGGTGGAGGAACAAGGGAAAAGTAGCTGCTGCATTTGTTGTTGAGGGGAGAGGCAGAGAGATCGCAGCAAGGCTGACCCCATTTGCGGAAAATAAGATCCACAATTTTCCTGTTTCAGAGACCACTCGTGAGGCATGAAGATAGCCTTGCTGAGCCTGTCCGCTATTACAATGGATGTCCCAGGGATATGCATTGCCGTCAGAAAACGTTGGGAGGAAATCGCCCATTGCCACAGTCTGAGGGCCTCTCAGCACAAGGGATAAGACCTGGTTCCGCCCTGTTTGATGATGTACCAAACCACTGACATGTTGTCCGTCTGTATTGCAATAGTCCCGACAGGGTGAGAGAGTCTTGAGGAGCTTACAATGCTAGGAGCACTGTTCTCATCTCCAGGACGTTGATGTGCAAGTGGTACTCGTGAGGTTGCCAAGTGACTTGGACGGTCTTCCCTAGATAATGCCCCCCCCCCAATCAGGGAAGCGTCTGTGGTCACTGTGGCAACCGGATGGGATTCAATGAAAGGTCTGCCCTGAGTCACTAGTGGGGAGATCAACCACCAGGAAAGGTGTCTTTTGCAAGATTCTGTAACTAGCATCATGTGAGACATGGGTAATTCCTGGAAGGACCATTGTTTGAAAAGAAGTCACTGAAGAATTCTCATGTGAAAGCGTGCTAAGGGAACTAGAAGAATGGCTGCTGCCATGGACCCTAGAGCTTGAAGAACATATTTGACTTGAATTATTTTGCTCCTCAGGAGAAATGACACCTGTTGACGAATAATGGACACTCTTTCCGGAGGCAATTTTACAACCATTTTTCTTGTGTCTACCTCTGCTCCTATGTATGTAATAGATTGACAGGGCAACAAGGCAGATTTTTCAAAGTTTATTGTGATGCCTAGTTGAGCACAGGATGTGATGGTGTAATCTTGTGTCTCTAGAAGTTGTTGCCTGGTAGTAGCAGTGAGGAGCCAGTCGTCCAGATAAGGAAACACCTAGAATCCTAGATGTCTCAGGTGAGCCATAACTACTGCCATGCATTTGGTGAACACCCTGGAGGCTGTGGTGAGACCAAAGAGCAGAGCTCTGAACTGGTAATGACTGGCCCCTAGCCGGAAGCGTAAAAATCTCCTGGACCATCTGTCCATTTTTATATGATAGTACGGGTCCTGAAAATCTATGGAGCACATCCAATTGTCCTGACCCAGAAAGGGGAGAATGGACTGCAGTGTTACCATCCAGAACTTTTCTTTTTGTACAGATTTGTTTAATTTGCTGAGGTCCAGAATCGGTCTCCAGTCCCCTGTCTTTTTGGGCACTAAAAAGAATCTTGAGTAAGTTCCGGATCCTACTTGGTCTGCAGGGACTTCCTGGATGGCTCTTTTTTTCTAGCAGCCTTGAAACTTGTGTGACTCCCTGATCCCTTGGATTGGGTGGAACATCTGGGATGGATTTTTTTTTTTTTTTAAACAAGAAGGGGTTGATGGAAGGGAATCTTGAAACCTCCGGATATGATGGATAGTACCCATTTGTCTTTTGTAATATTTTGCCAGGCGATTGGGTACTATGAAAGCCTTCCCCTCGACTGCCTCCAGAGTTGAGCAGTCGGGCATCCCTTCAGGGATGTTGATAGGGTTTGGAAGAGAACGTATCTCTGTCACCCTGATTTTGTGGACCCCCCTCTGCCACGAGGGTGGTGTCTGCCATTGTTACTGTTTCCCCCTCTGCCCCTGGGGGAAAATTCACCACATGCATCAGGCAAGGGTCGCTGAGATTTTTGAAACCACATCTTTCCACCCTTCTGATGCTTTGGGTATGGTCTGGTAGGAGTGGAAAAACAGACTCCCACATCAGAGAGTGTCTTACCAGGTGCCAGGAGGAAGGCAAGCGTCTCTTTCACCTGAGGCCCAAAGAGAGAGGAGCCATCAAAGGGGGTAGTGGTGAAGGATGCTCTGAAAGATTCCGCAAACTGACACAGCTGCAGCCAAGAATGTCTCCAAAGAGCCACTCCTGTTCCTGCAGCTCTGCTCGCTCCATCTGCTGCATATGAAATAAGCCTCACGGAGGAGTTGACTACTGAATTTAGAGTCGCCAGCTGGGTAGCTACCTTGGCTGAAGCTCCCTCAGCTGTGGGATCTTGTAGGGTATCTCCAAGTTCTTTTAGGAAATCCTTCTGAAGCCTAGTAAAATGGGAAAGACAGTTCAGGGACCCAAGTGAGAAGGTCGCTGATGAAAACATTCACTTCCCATATCTGTGCATCGTATGATGGTCTTTATTCGGTGGATGGACAGATGAGGGGGTTTCAGCTAACTCTCTCTTTGTGTCTGCTGCTACCACCATGGCATTAACTGGGACACCTTTAGTCAGGAATTGTTTGTCTTGGGAAGCTGTGATAAATTTATTGGGTTTCATTGGGTGAGGTTCCATGGTATCTGGAGCTGACCAGCCTTTCAAGGCACTACAGACATGAGTGGATCAAAAGGCGGACACACCCAGGAGGTGGAAGGACGGGAAACAAATGCATCCAGGTATACAGACTCATCCTCGGAGGGGGCTAGGGAAGTCCAGTTATGCCTCTGCCTAAGAATCTTGAGGATGTCTAAAAAGGAAACCTCTTCAGAGGGGGACCTTGGGGATCCCTCCGATTCATCCAGGTCTGTATCTGAGGTGACAGACTCAGGGGAGTCTTGGTGCACCCTCTTGCACTTTTTCTTCTGTAAAACCTGCTCAGAATGCTCTGGGGAGGTTTCGGAAGAAGAGGGTTCGCCCAATGGAGTGTCCTGGGGCATAGGTTCCCTACGCTTTACGGCTGGAGGAGGAGCAGAGGTCGTCATAGGCACCGAGGGGGACGGAGCCGATGGGACTGATAGTGGGACTGTCTGTGGGGACAGCACTCTCCGCATGACCTCGAAGGAGTCACGGTCTTGACACAAAGAGGGCTCCGGCTCTGAGGAGACAGGAATACCACTCTGCACCGAGGGCGACGGCTCTGAGCTGACGCTCCGAGAGGGAGAGCGGGGTCGGACAAGGGTCCAATGCCACTTTCTCCCTTGGAGCCAACGAGAGAGCTTCAACGCCCAGATACCTCAATGGGAGGAAGAACAGAGATAATCCGAGCTGAAGGGGATGTCATCGGAGCCAAAGGAACCACCATCGGAGCGTCCATGGACTCCAGCTCCAAGCTAAGCATAGTCGGAGGAGTAATCAAAATCTAAGTGGATGGAGCCGAAGCCTGTTGAGGTGGGCTCGAAAGCATTTTTGCAAGGGCATGTGACTTCAGCAACCTACTGACCACACTCTCCACATCCTGGTCCGATAACCTCGAGGATCAAGAGGAGTTGGAAGATGAGCGATGACCGGCTTTGCTCTGAAGTAAGGGTGATTGTGCCACCAATCGAATCGGCTCCAAAGAAGGAGACCTAGCTCATTTGTGGTTCTGAGATAGCTCCAAAGTAACAGTTTGAGCCGATGGAGGAGTTGTCTTGTCGGTGCTTGAGGGCACCGACACACTGTTTGTCAAACTCGCAGGTCGGTTCCGAACATGGAGCCGACGGCTTGACTGGCTTCAAAGATTTCACTGGCTGAGATGCTTTAGTCACAGAATCCTGTTTTAACAATCCACGGAGGATTAGCTTGTTTTTCCGCTGCTGTAGGTCCCTTGAACTAAAGGCATGACAAATAGAGCAAGAGTCCTGCAGGTGCAGAGCCCCCAAGCAGTAAACATAACTAGTGTGCCCATCTGTCAGAGACATCTTCTGACAGCATGAGTCACACTTTTTGAACCCTGAGGTTTTAACTTCCTTAGACATTTTGAAGTACCACAAAAAGACACACTACAATAATAACCTAAAAATTATATTAATAAAGACCTTAAAGTAGAGCCTCTAACTTAAACGGCTGTCCTTAAAAGGGAGGGGGACTCTCTAACTTAAATGAGTTCAGGGAACAACAGAAGGCCTAGCGACTAAGGGGCGATGGCTAACACAGCACAAAAACACAACAAAGGATGAGATAAGGGGTTTACAACTAAAGAAACTTACAAACTACTATAACAGAGAAAAAAAATTAAAAATTTTTAAGTAAAATATTTGATTTTAAATAGAGAAAAAAGTTATACTAAGCTTGAGCCAGTATTGACGCAAGCTCGTAGCTAAAGTGGCAAACGAGATCTGGGTAGCTGACGCTGGGCATTCTGGAATAAGGGGTAGCCTCGAGCCAGTAAAGAGCTCTTGAGCTATAGAAAGTGGCTGAGTCGGAACCGAGGATCGTTGTGGTGCATGTAGAATGTGTAACTATAAGTTGGAGCTTCTTCCACCATCAATAATAAAAAATTCAAACTTAATCATAAATTGAACTATGAATCTAAATCAGTAATATATATTGCAAAGTGTAACAAGTGTATGGCGTTTTACGTTGGTAAGACGGATCGCAAGTTCCGTGAGAGAATATACGAACATATACATGTCATAGATAAAAATAAATGTGAAAATGCTTTAGCTAAACATTCCCACTCTAGTGGTGGACATAAATTCAGTTTCAAAGCTATTGATCAAATTAAATTTGATGTTAGGGGTGGGCCTACAACCTTGCTCCTAGAGGAACGTGAATTAGTTTGGCAGTTATTGTTGAATGCCTTTTATTTTTCAGGTTTAAATGAAGCTTGTAATATTTCTTGTTTATTGAAACTGAAGAGTTTAAATAGATAATATGGTACCTGTGGCACTCATTAATTAATTATTTAGAATGACTTTTAAATGAGTTCATTTTTTTTTCTTTATTTATTTATAATTAGAATGCATTTTAACTACCTGTATTCATTATTGAGTGTTATTAGGTGTGAAAGTTGTGATTGTACAATAATGGCTATTTTTTATGTTTTAAATTAATTATGGGACAAACGTGAACATTTTGCCTACATTGTTTCCTTAAAATAGTTTCCACCAGTGGTATTTCCATCTGACTGGTGGCTTTTGATCATGCAATACTTTGTTCCTTGTATCTAAAAATCTTTCTGAACACCTGTATTTTTTTTGGTTGTTGCAATACTACTTCTGAAGAAGTTACCGCATTTGCGGTGACGAAAAGCGCTTCAGTTTTATAACATTAAATTACATCTTTTGTAAGCTTGTAAGCTTTTAAGCTTTGTCTTCTTGGACTCCAGGATTTTACTTTTATAGTTTCCCCAATAAAAAACAAAGAACTTCTTCAACTAAACCATCCTATGATACAGCACTTGCCATACAGGCAGAGGCAGGAGGGAGGAAAGGTTGAATCAGACTGAGAAAGACAACACAGATCTATCATTATATGGCAAGTACATAACTTTCATATCAGATGTCTTTTCCATTTTGATTCAAGACACAGTCCCCAGCCACATAACACCCCTGTGAGGTCCTAAGGAAAGAAGAAGCCCTAGACCTAGACTGAATGTCCAGCTTGTAGTGAGCCACAAAAGTGCAAGGACATACCCAACTAGCAGCTGCACACAGATCATCTAAAGGCATTATGCAGAAAAAGGCCTTAGAAGTGGTCATAGCTCTGGTGGAACGACCTTTTGGTTTGCAATGCACAGTCTTACCTCTCAAAGCATATGCAAATGAAATACAGTCTGACAGCCACTTGGCTATCATAACTTCAGAAACTGGTTTACTCAATCTAGACTTTGAAAAGAACATGAACAACTGGCCAGACTTCCTTAAAGAATTAGTCCTGCCCAGATAGAATCTCAGTTGTCTATGTACATCCAGACAGCATAGCAAGCATTCACCCTTGTTGAAAAAAACAGGAAAAAATACTGGAAGGTGAACAGACTGGTTCAGCTTGTATTCAGTAGTCACCTTGGAAGGAAAGAAGGGTCTGTGCAAAGAGACACCCTATCTTTATGGAAGGCCAGATATGGGGAAATAGCAGAAAGAGACTATTTCAGACACATGCCTGGCAAAAGTAACAGCCACCAGGAACAATACCTTCCAAGATAAAAAAAACTTCAAATCTGAGGTAGCAGAAGGCTCAAAAGGAGGACTTGCAGCTGAAACAGTAAATCTCAAGGAGGTAAGGGGTCCCAAATAAGAGTGTAATAGAAAAATGTCTAAGAAAAGCTATGGAGATCTTCAAGGTCAAAGGTACATTATCCCTACCAACATGAAAATTAGACATGGCTACCAACTGCATCTTAATTTTGGAATAACTGGAACCTGCATTGAACAAATTCACAATAAAGTCTAGGACTTCCTCCAAGGGAACTGAAAAAGGGTCCAAACCCTAAAAATTAGCTCAAGCGGCAAACATTTCCACTTACTTACACACACCTTCCTAACAGAAATCTTCTGGGAAGAGGATAAGACATGTACAATGCTACCTGAAAACCTGGGATTTCAGAACATCAAGGAAGCTGGAAAAAAACAGGTGATTAATTTGAGGGTCTCAATGTCAGGCAAGTTCAGGCCTGCTAGATGAAAAATGAAATATGGAATGGGATCCAACATTCAGATAGAGTATCCAAGAGGCAACAGGAAGAGGAAACCACACCTACCAGGGCCAATGGAGCAATGGGGATCACAGTCACTTTGCAGCAGGCTGGTAAATGCATATACAGGAGACCCGGTAGGAATGGGGGGTACCAGACAACGCTGGGTGATTGTTTCTCAGGAGGGACTAAGGTAAAACAGCTGCTGTACTTGGTGTTGGAGGGTGAAATAAATAGGTCACAACATGGAGTGCCTAAGCACTAAAAAATGTAAATAGCAACCCTCAGACTCAAAACCACTCATAAGGAAAATAATTTTCCTGCTTAAATTATCTGCCAAAATGTTGGACTTCCAAGGAATGCACACTGCAATGAGAAACCACATAGAGGAAATTACCTACTGCCAAACCCTCATGACCTCGATACAAGGAGTAAGATAGGCTACCTCCTCCTTGTTCAGATACCAAATGATGGATATATTGTCAGTCAAGATCAAAATCACACCACTGCAGGGAGCCTCTTAGAAAGCCTGCAATGCAAGGAGTACAACCCTCATCTCCAAGACAATGATGTGAAGATTGGCCTCTGAGAAAGAGCAGGTCAACTGAACTGCCTTCTCTTTGAAATGCCTCCCCACACCCACCCAAGAAGGGGGGGGGCATCCATAGTGACTGTGGCCAGAAGACGGGAAGAAAGTACAGTTGTGTAGAATCTTACCTTAACAATCTTTCCCTTCACTATTGCAGTATATTTCAATAAAGTGGTCCCCTACCAAGGGCAGCCCGATATCCAGTCAGTATACCAAACCCTTAGGATGCTATAGGGATGTTGTATGTCACAAGTATGCTCTCCACTAATGGTCCAAGGATAAGATGGGCACACGGACGTCCAATCCTCAGAAAGTACAGTTTTGTACCTACCATAAATGTAGATGTTCGAAGATCCACATTGCTGCAGTCCTTACTTATGGGTAGTCCGCTGTCCTCGGTCGGCCCGAATACCAAAGTATTAGGCTGACGTCGGTCAAGGGCGCTCAGACCTGACGTCAGAGCGTCAGGTATAAATGCGCATGACCGACGTCATATCCTCAGTCTTTTCTTGCCCCAGATGTCAGAAGGCCCTAAACAGAAAGGCCACAGCCAAAAACATAATACCTCCCAAAAGCATGCCCAACAACAACCACCACCCAAACTATATAACCATAACAAACAGCAGTGGGGAAGGAGGGAGGGTAAATTGGACTGCAGCAATGTGGATCTTCGAACATCTACATTTATGGTAGGTACAAAACTGTACTATGTTCTTCATCTCACATTGCTGCAGTCCTTACTTATGGGTAGAATCCCAAAGCAACGGGAATGGGGGGATGGAAATATCATAAAGCATTAGGGGCTGCTAAAATGCCCTGTAATATTGCAGTGGCAAACCCAGCCCTAGATTTAGAATAAAGAGGAAGGTGGTAATGTTTAGAAAAAGTATGTACTGAACTCCAAGTAGCTGCTTCCAAAATATCTTTTGTAGCTACCCCCCTTAGAAAGGCAGTAGAAGTGGCAGTAGCCCTAGTGGAATGTGGTCTAACTCCAGCCGGAACCTCCTTACCATGATGGGAATAACAGAAAGAAATACAACCCCCAATCCATTTAGAAATAGTTTGTTTTGAAACAGGTTTACCCTGAGAACCCAAAGCAAAAGAAACAAACAACTGCTGAGACTGTCTGAACTCCTTGGTTCTGCTCAAGTAATAACGTAACTGCCTGTGAATATCCAAAGTATGCAAAATCTTCTCCCCTTTATTTTGGGGGTTTGCATAAAAAGTAGGCAAATGAATAGTTTGGTTTAAAGCCACACTAGAAACCACTTTAGGCATAAAGGAAGGATTAGTACGCAAAGATACCCTGTCCTTATGAAAAATCAGGAAAGGCTCCACTGCCATAAGGGCCTGTAATTCAGAAACCCTTCTTGCAGAAGTAATGGCCAACAAAAAAGCAGTTTTCCATGACAAATACTTTAGCTCGGCCGTAGCTGCCGGCTCAAAAGGTTGTAGAGTAAGTTTTTCCAACACAAAATTGAGATCCCAAGCAGGAGTAGGAGCTCTACGTGGGGGTCTTATGTTCTTTGCCCCCCTAAGAAATTGCTTAAACAAAGGATGAGAGAATAAAGGAGGGTCACAGTCATAGTGAGCAGAAATGGCAGCTGCATGAATCTTTATAGAGGAGAAAGACAAACCTTTGTCCAATAACTCAGTTAGATATTGCAGAGAAACACTTAAATTAGGTTTGGAAACATCAAAGTCCTTTGCTTTGCTCCAAATCAAAAATCTCCTCCATTTATCAGCGTAAACTTTCCTTGTACTAGGCCTTCTGGCCTCCAAAATAACATTCAAAACTTGTTGTGGAAGCTGAGACCCTCCAGAGCCTAAAACAGAATATGCCAGGCTGTGAGGTGCAGAGACTGAATCCTGACATTGAGGAAGTGATTGCCCTCCTGAGACAAAAGATGCGGAATCAAAGGTAGAGGCCATGGAGGCTCCCGTACTAAGCTCCTCAGTAGTGGGTACCAGTGCTGTTGAGGCCAATCCGGCGCTATCAGAGTCATGGATGGCTTGTCTTGTCTGGCCTTCAAGAGTACCTTGGGGAGGAGAGGCAGAGGTGGAAAGGCATAAACATGAAGATTGCTCCAACTGAATGATAGAGCATCCACCCTCCAAGCTGTGTGATGAAACATTTTTGTGCAAAACTTTGGCAACTGGTAATTTAGTGGAGAAGCGAACAGATCTATGTCTGGTGTCCCCCATAACACTGTCAACTCTTGAAATACATGAGGATCCAATTTCCACTCGTGAGGATCCACTATTTGTCTGCTCAACACATCTGCTAAGGAGTTCTGTGCTCCTGGCAGAAACCTTGCCTGAAGATTGAGGTGTAAGCTGAGAGCAGTCTCCCACAAAATCATCGCTTGTCTGCAAAGAGGGTACGAATGGGTTCCCCCTTGCTTGTTGATGTACCACATGACAGTAGTGTTGTCTGTTTGAATCAACACCTGCCCTGGGTGAAGTAAATCCTTGAAAGCCATTAATGCAAATTGGACTGCTAACATCTCCTTCAAGTTGATATGCAAATGTTGAAGTCTGACAGGCCACGTGTCTTGCACCCATTTTCCATTGAGGTGTGCTCCCCAAGCCTTGACCGAGGCATCTGTCGTTAGAATCTGACTCGCCTCTGGTCGGGTCACAGAGAGTCCCTTGTTTAGTTGACATTCCTGAGCCCACCACAAAAATTCCTTCTGAATGCAAGGTATTATCTGAATGACAGTGTCTAGATCTTGGCAGTGTTGTGTCCATACATTTTTGAGATACCATTGAAGCTTCCTCATATGCAGTTTGGCATTGGGAAGCACCAGAACACAAGATGCCATGAACCCCAAGGCTTGAAGGACTGTCCTTGCAGTCAGCCTGGACTGTAGAGAGATTTGATGGAAATAAAGAGAAAGGCTTCTTTGTTTGTCCGGGGTCAAAAAAGCCATCTGGGAAGCTGTATTCAGTCTCACACCCAGAAAGCACATGTCCTGAGAGGGTACTAGACTGGACTTTGTTTCGTTCACAGAATACCCTAGGCATCTTAACACTACCATCACATACTGTAGATGATGAAGAAGTTCGTCCTTGTCTTGTGCAATAATCAGGCAATCGTCCAAATAAGGATAAATCTGTATTCCTCTTATCCTGAAAAAGGCTATCACTGGAGCCAAGACCTTTGTGAACACTCTGGGCACAGTAGATAAGCCAAAGGGCAATGCAGAGAACTGATCATGTAAATTTCCAGCCCGAAAACGCAGGTACCTCCTGCAACTGGGCCTGATAGGAACATGAAGATAAGCCTCTTTGAGATCCAGAGTTACCATCCAGTGATCTTTTCCCAACAGAGGTAAAAGCTGCTGTAACGTCAGCATCTTGAACTTTGGAATGTCCAGATAAGTGCTGAGGATAGATAAATCCAAAATCGGTCTCCACGTGTTCCCTTTCTTTGGAACTAGAAACAGGCGAGAATAAAATCCTAGGCCCACTTCTGCCAGAGGAACTGGCTGTATAGCTCCCATTTGAAGAAGTAAAGAAATTTGTTTGTGAGCCTCTTTCCTTTGCCGAGGAGGAACGTCTGGCATGCCTTTGAAAGGAGGCAAGGTATGGAAATAGAACTTGTAACCTCTGATTATAATGTCCAATACCCATTTGTCTTGGGTGACTAAAAGCCAGTTTTGCTTGAACAGTGCTAACTTTCCTCCCAAAGGAGCTGCCAGGGAAGAGGAATCTGGCAGCTGAAAATGTAGGTCATTGGGCCTGTTTACGAAAGGACTGGCCCCTGCCCTCACCTGCAGACTGTGCAGGTGAACTCCATGTTCTAGGTCTGAAGGAACTCTGAGCTCTGCCCCTACCACGTCTAGATCTGCCCCTAGACTGAGAATCAGAAGAAGGGTACGTCCATCCCTTAGTAGGCCAATTTCTACTAAACTTTGGAGGTTGCACCTGCAAAAAATCTTTAACAGTCTGCATAGACTTAGCCTTGTCTTCCATTTTCTTTAACACTGACTCCACAGGAGGACCAAACAAAACTTCAGACTGTAAAGGGGCATCCAGAATTCTAGTCTTAACATGCTCGGACAAATTCTGATCCTTAAGCCAGGCGTGCCTTCGAATAACTGAACCAGTGGCAGCCACCCTAGAAGAAGCCTGTAAAGCATCAAAACCACACTGCAAAGAATGCTTACCCACCTGTTAAGAGACATGCACCAAATCCTGCAATTCTTTACACTCTATGCCCTCTGCTAAAGCATCCACTTTAGATTTTAGCTGAGAAAGAAGGAAATTCTGATACTTCAACATATGAAACTGGCAATTTAAAGCCCGCATAGCTAAAGTAGAAGAGGTATACACTTTCTTACCCCATCTATCCAAAGCTCTAGCTTCCTTATCTAGAGGAACCGGATTCTTTACAACAGAAGCTCTAACACCCTTAGGCCCCTGACTAATAGTTTCTGGGTCCGCCCTAGGACTCTTATACAGATATTTATGAGCCTCAGGTACCCTGTAATACCTATCCAGTTTGACTGGCGCAGGAGGCACAGAATCTGGATTAAGGGAAGCCTCCGAGAAAACATCTTGAACAACATCCAAAACTGGAGGAATAGCTAAGGGTCTATGCTGTGGTAAAAACAAGAATTCCCTAAGCCTCTTCCTAGAATCAGAGAAATCCTGTCCTTCCCACTTAAAATGCTCCCTCATGGAATGCAAAGTTTCTGAAAATGAAAAATCCTCAGGAGGAGAAGCAGAAGGAGTGGAATCCTCTGCATCAGAATCCGAATAAGGAGGAAAATCTTGAATGTCTTCAGCAGAAGACTGAATCATCAGAGGCCTGCTCCAAACTTTCCAACTCTGGCTCTACCCTGGGCCTCTTATCAGGAGGGGGCATAGAACCTCTAATTAAAGTAATCAAATCTTCTGCCATTTTAAGCATGTGTTTTTTAGGCACTGACCCTGAGGAACCAGAACTGACACCAGAGGAAGGCAAAACAGACCTGCCCTTAGAAGGAGCCTTAGAAATAGTAGCAGAAGGCCTAACCACCTTAGACACAGTAGGGAGAACAGTAACCTGAGAGGCCCCTTCAGCCTAACCTGACTCCTGTGAGGCCACCTCTTGTAAAATTAAAGTTTCCCCCTGGGACTCAACAGAAACTTCAGCCGGGTCCACCTGTTCCCCTGTAGTTTCTAAAGGACCGGCGTCCGAAACGGACGAATCATCCTGCCTAGACTTAGAAGATTTATCTTTGCGCTTCTTCGTGGAAGCGGGCGTCGGAGGATCCGACGGCATATTATAATTACACTGCTTGCCAAAAACTAACCTAGCGCAATCTAACCTTCGTTTTATAGTGCGCTTATTAAACCTAGCACAAAACCGACACCCGACTACGTCGTGCTCCGGTCCCAAACAAGGAATACAAAGCGAGTGGTAATCCCTATGCGGTATCTGTTTCCCACAAGAAATGCAATTATTCACTTTTTCTGACATCCGGTAAATAACTGAGGCAAGAAAAAACAGAAATATTCCCCAACGGGGTACTTAGCCCAACTTGGTATCGGTCTGAAACTCCGAATTCGAAAAATTTCAGAACGCCGAACGGCACTTGCAACGCTGCTTCTGCATCGGACCATGCGGCAAAAAAGACTGAGGATATGACGTCGGTCATGCGCATTTATACCTGACGCTCTGACGTCAGGTCTGAGCGCCCTTGACCGACGTCAGCCTAATACTTTGGTATTCGGGCCGACCGAGGACAGCGGACTACCCATAAGTAAGGACTGCAGCAATGTGAGATGAAGAACATCTGAAGAGCCCCAGGAGGAACCACAGTCCAAGGAAAAAGAGGAACATGTGCATCTAGAAGGGGAAAAAAAGAAAAAGGGGGAGGAGGGAGAGAACAAATATGGCAACAGTGAAGAGAAGAACATTTACTGTTATGGTAAGATTTTTCACAACTTCACTTTTGCAATATTCTTCACGAAAGGCAGAGTACCAAAGCTCATGAGGAAAGTTGGGAGGAGGAAAGCCCAGAAGAACTGGCAAAGCCAGCCCTTACCCCGAAAACAACGTCCAATTTGTAATGCTTAGTGAAGTACGGACAGAGGACCAAGTAGCAGCCTCAAGGATGATACTGGTATCCAATCCTTTGAAAAAATCACCAGAAGAAGCCACAGCGCTGGTAGAATCAGCTTTAACAGAAGACAGGCTTTTCCCATGAAAATAGTAACAAAAGGAAATGGCCTTAGAGATCCAGGATGAAATTAAATGGTTTGCTTAGAAACAAATAAACCAGAAAATAAAGCACTACTGTTGCAAGTCCCACTCTTATTATTACAAAAAGTTAAAATTCAGGGCACTGGGCAGAAATTTTTGTAATAATAAAAGAGTGTTTGGGATTCGCAACAGTAGTGCTTTATTTTCTGGTTTATTGGTTTCTTCAGAGCACTATTGCACCACTTTCTTCTTGGTTTACTAGTTTGCTTAGAAACAGCCAAACCCAAAGAACTAAGATGAAAAGGAACAAAAAGTTGCTCAGATTTACGAATGGCTTTAGTCTTATCCAATTAATACCAGAGTTGTCTGTGCAAATCCAAGATGTGAAGAACCCTCTCTCTAGCAGACTGTGAAGAAGGGAAAAAAAGGCAAATGAATAGACTAAGAGCTACAGTAACTGATCAACCACTTTGGGCATAACTGAAGGATTAGTATGAAGAGACACCTGTTCCCAAGGAAAAACTAAAAAAGGAGATACGGCCATCAGGGCTTGAAGCCCAGACACCCTTCTAGCTGAAGTGAGAACTAAAAGAACAGTCTTCCATGCTGTACGGAAGCTGAAGCTGCAGGTCAAAACAAGCCTGAGTCAATTTTTCAAGAAAAAAATTAAGTTCCCAGGAAAGGGGAATTGGCTTCCTGGGGAGGCCAAATGTGAAAGACGCCTTTAAGAAATTGTTTGACCACAAACCTAAAAGCCAAAGTAGAAGTCAAATGCAGACTAACCGAATAGCTGAAAGTTGGGCTTTAACTGAAGAATATGCCAACCCAGCATTGAGCAATTCTCATAAATAAGAGAACCAAAGGAACTTCCAGACAAGAGTGGATCCAGGTTACGAGCAAGGCACCACAGAGAAAATCTCTTCCATTTGGACAAATAAAATTTTCTAGTCGTGGGTTTCCTGGACTCCTGTGAAACCCGAAGCACACGTTCAGAAAAAAAAGGTACCTAAAAGCAATCAAAAAACCCACATTGTCAGTTGAAGAGTGGACAAGTGGGGATGGATGAGGGACCCCTTGTCTTGTGTGACTAGGTCCACACTGTGAGGCAACTTGTGATGATTTCCCTTTGCTAAGTGCAGAAGAAGAGGGAACCAATGCTGTCTACGCCAAAAGGGAGTTACTGACACGATTTTGAGAAAGTCTTGTTCTATCTTGAATAGGACCTTAGGTATGACATGATGGGGAGGGAAGGCAGAAGGAAACACTCCTTTCCAGGAGAAAAACAGGGTATCCACCTTCCAAGCCGCAGGACATGGGACTCTGGTGGAAAAAAGAGGAATTTGTCTGTTCAGAGGTGAGGCAAAAAAATCTACTTGAGGAGTACTTCACTGGTGAACAATGTCCAGAAACACATCTCTGTGAAGCATCCACTCGTGAGTCTGTGTTACAGACCTGCTCAAAGAGTCTGCCACTATGTTCTGCTCCAAGGGAATATAAGCTGCCTGAAGAGTGACTTGATATTGGACAGCTAGATCCCAAACCTGAAGAGCTTGTCTGCATAAGAGGCAACGCCAAATCCCCCTTGTTTGTTGATGTACCACATTACTGTGATATTGTCTATAAGAATTTTGAGAGGACCTGGGAGAAACAGAGAATGGAAGACCTGAAGAGCAAGAGGAGGTGCTCTCGTTACCTTGAGACTAATACAATCTGCTCTCTGACAAACTGACCAAAGGCCCTGATCCTACAGAGGGCCGAAGGAAGCACCCCATCCCATGTCTGAGGCATTTGAAAACAGCTCCTAAGAGGTGAGTGGTGGATGAAAAGGAAGACCCAGATTGAGAGACGACTGTTGGATCCACCACCAAAGCCTTAGCTTGAGGCATGGAAGAAGAGGAACTAGAAAATCTAGAGGAAGAGAATGTTGAAGCCAGTCTTCAGGAACCACTGAAGATTCCTCATATGAAGTCTGGCTAGAGGACACATAGGGATAGGGGATACCATGTAATCCAGAGCTCTGTGATACTCCCTGGTGGAGATTGAGACCCGAGGGAGAAGACAATGAAAATAATCAATTAGTCAGAGCCTTGGGAGGCAACAGGGATGCTAGTATAGCAATGGTCCTGGGGCCTGCAGCCTAGAAAAACATGATCCTGAGAAGGAGTGAGGAAGGACTTTTGGAAATTCACAGTAACTCCCAGACTTTGTAAGAGGCAAACAGCATAACAAAGGTGATGCAGTAGAGTCCCTGGCAAAGAAGCCTAAATGAGCAGGTTGTCTAGGTAGGGAAAAATTTAAATCCTCCTTATCCTGCAGAAGGCAACCACAACAGCGAGGCATTTGGTGAAGACCCTTCGGGCAGTAGAAAGGCCAATGAGCAAAGCAGAAATGCAAGGAAGAAAGGGACAAATTCATAAATGTCTTGAAAAGGGGATGAATAGGGATATAAAGATGGGCATCCTTGAGATCCAGAGACACTAAGAAAGGCTGAGGAGGAAGAAGAAGAAGAGGAAACAGGGTCTGCAGAGATAGCATTAAAAAGAACTGAACTTTCAGAAAGTTATTGAGCTGTGAAAGATCCAGGATGGGTCTCTCCAGGTGCCTTCTTTCCTGGGGACCAAAAACATCCTTGAATAGAACCCTTTCTCCCTTTGAGAAGCAAACATGGCTTGGATAGTGCCCACAGACGACAGACCCAGGAGCACACTTGGAAAAAAGGGCAGTTGTTCCTGAGCAGACTGAGGAATGCCCAGAAAAGAAGGAAGGGTTTTCCACACCATGAAATACCCATGACGAATGATGGACAGAACCCAAGAATCTTGAGTATCCTTAACCAATTGTGAAGACAAGTAAAGATGAGGGGATAAAGGAAACTGACTGAGATGGAAGGAAAGAAGATATTCAGACAGAACCTAGCTTGTAAGGTAAAGGAGACTTCTGAGCAGGAGGAGTCTAAGTAGATTTGGGCAGGAGGAGCCCTCCTAGAGAAGGGTGATGTAAGGCAATGCTGGTGCCAGTAGCTCAGGACTTTTACTGGCTGCACTGGAAATAAACTTCAATAAATCATTGGTAATAGACTACAGAGTAAATAACTGAGTCTCCAGAGTCTTCTGAGTCTCCAGGGACTGCTGTGTCTTGATATTCCTTGACACTTTTGATACTACATTGCGCTGAAGTCTCATCAAGTGAAAATGACAGAGATTAACAGGAGTGAGCTATCCCAGAGCAGAATGACAGACAGTTGCAGGCATGGATGTGAGGGAGGAGGCACCAGCTGTATTCAACCAATCCTCCTCCTTACTGTAGAAAAGCCTCTCCACAGCATCAAAGGCAGAGGCAGCAGCCGGCCAACCAGACCCAACAGGCCTGGGTTCAGAGGAACCCAGAGATGTGTCAGAATCCAGGGGAACTTCACCCCACTTGGATACAGAGACTGGAGCCAAGATATCGAAAGCAAATGTCTCAAGCAGGAGGGCCAATGCTGAAGCCATGATAGTCGAATGTGACGCAGAGCAGCATGCCTCAATGTGCCAGCTCCAAGACCCACTTGGCTACAACAAAGCTGGAGTAGGAGAGACCAAGGTTGAAGTCATAGCCAAAAATCATCCATGCTACTGGATCCGACCCAAGGGCCCAAGGAAAGAAAACATTCTGGGGAGGGAGTCTGGAACGGAAAGAATAAGACCCAAGTGCAGTTGTGCTTGCAAAACGGGCTTCATCAGTTGCTCCAGTTCTGATGCTTTTAAACTGCCCACCAGCTGCGATGGCCGAGCGATTAAGCCACCCTGGAGGTTCACTTAGGTGGCCAGACTGCAGAAGCTCAGACTGGGGGAAGAGAAGGGAAAGACACTGACGAGAAGTCCAGTGGGGTGGAAGGTGAATAAGGGGAAGCCACTTCCCTTAAGAGGGCCCCCTTGACCAAAAAAGGGCCAAGGGATACTAACAGCTAGAGATAGAACCTTGCCTGATGCATGCACCAAAAGCAATTGGCTCTGAGGAGTCAGGGCCTACACCAATGCCACCAGGGAACCTGAAAGTCTAGTGACTGCTCCAGAAGGAGGCAGAAGAGGATGCAGACCACTTATGTTCCCCTTTAGCCAATTCTATGTCCTTTGAAGACTGCTTATGACCCTGCTCTGACTTATCCTAAGGGGAAGCAGCAGACGAAGAGGCTCTGGCTGGGAGGAGGCCCTTGTGGGCCAGCTTGACCCTCCTCAAGTTGAAGGCCTGAATACTAAACCACTCAAAGATGGAACAAGGAGTCTCCAAATGTACTGTCCCCAGGCAACATACACACACTGATCATGTGCATCTTGTGAAGGGAGTTTCTAGCTACATGCCACACACTTCCTGAATGATTTTGGATCCATGCTGTAAAGCAAAAGAGAAAAACGCTATTACCAACTCTAACACACTACAACAATAATCACTAACTAAACTACCTAACAATATTATCAAAAAAAATACAATACATTCTAAAGGCAGGAAATTTGCATGACACACACAAAGATCAAAAACAGCAGATGGCCTAAATACATAACTACCTATTTAACCCCCAATCTACACCTACTATACTAAAAATCCTACAGGGTAGGGGGAAAAGGGAGAAAATATAGACCAAGTCTTAAAAAAAGTACACTCCAACAGAGCCACGATCGAGTTGCTATCCTGGAATGACGGCAAACTAGATCAGAGGTATTCTTTGGAGAGTGAGGGATTGTGGGTAGAGCAGAGGAAGCCTGGTGAGCTGAAGTCTTGAAGATATAGTCGGCACCGGATCCAAGTCAGATCCAGTACCTTGCAAGTTGAAGCCAGATGGAAAAGTCAGTCTCGGATCTACAACTAAAACATTTCTCAACTTTCACAATTTGTTAGAACACTAACATGAGCCTGACAACTTAAAATTTTGAAAATCAAAGTTGCTGAAGTATACACTTTTTCCATACCTGTGAATAATTTTCCCATCCTTACTGGAATGCACAGGATTAAAATTAGCTAAGTGCTTAGCAGCAATGCAGTAAACTATGACTATAGCTGCTGGGTCAGGTTTGGAATAGTGTATAAAAATTAAAAGACTCAGGAACTTTATACATCCTATCTGTCTTTTTAGGGCAACTTGCTAACTATCAGGAAAACATGAGGCAGTAACACACACACATCCTCTAAAGCAGACAGGACAAGAGGAATGGGTGTTGGTTCTGGCAAATCCTTCTGTAACAACTCAATAGCATTTTCTGAGGGATTCAGAAACCTCAGTGTTCTTCCACTGAAAACTCTTGCACATGCAAGCAATAATCTAAGAAAGAGACTCCTCCCCCCAAAGAGAATCAGAAACTGAGCTCTCCTTGGAGTCGGAATCAGTAATCTGAGGACAAAAATCCTGCATCCATCCCTGCATCTTCCTGTTCAGATTCAGAATCTTGAATCTCTTCAAAAAAAAGAGGACATTTTCTTTCTTTCTTTTACCTGAAACTACTTTACAAGAAGGATCAATATCCTGAATTAAACACTGAGCCAGTCCCAGTAAACTACTTCTATCCAAAGAAATTTGAGGATGAGTAGATACATTCTTGGTTTTCTGTTTTTTTTTTTTTTTTTAACAAGAAAAATGGGGCTAACCATGTTATTAATGGCAGGTGCTGCTTTCCCATGGATGGGCACAGCATTCTGACACAACAGGAATACTTTTCCCATACCCTCTCCTAGAACTAAGAGGAGTGGCTCTCAATTGCCCACTGAAGGAACAGCCGCAGAGGACGTGGCTAATCCTGATTCACAGTGGCTGTAGGTGCTACACCAGAGGTATCTGCAATAAAAGAGATGGCCAAAGCAGAATCACCCACCTGCAGCTGAGGCAATCTGCTAGCCTGTTGTGACGGCAAAGACTGTTTACTTATTTTTTTTCTTTTGGTGGTAGAAGAACAGCCTACTGTAGGACCAGCAATGTGCTCCGTGATAAAGCTGAAAATTATGCCTCTTTCCCAGGGAAGACGAGCAAACACCGGTAAAGCTACCAATCCATAAAGGTTACTTTTCTGACAGAAAAAAAAACACACAGTAAAACAAAAACAAACTTTAAACACTATAGTAGACCCACAATGGAAAATAGACAATTCTCCATAGAAAATATGACTTTGGTTAGTATATACTACTTTTAAACTGACAGAAGAAAATAGGAGTCCTCCATTTAAAAGAATGCTACAGTCTCAAGAGAGTCCATTACAACAACACTCCTAGAAGAATGCTACAGTCTCAAGAGAGTCCATTACAACAACACTCCTAGTTTTAAAATAACTGTCTTGAAGAGGAAAGTAATAAAGTTACAATAAATTTAAGAAAATGGAAGTCCCTTCAAAGGGAACTTATCTCCTCAGCAAAGGATAACAGAAGTCAAATGTCGATCCTCAAATGCCTCTGAGTGCTCTTTGGTGGCAATAAAGCTCTGAAGGGCTTTGTGCACAAACTTGTCTTTTAGCTCAGCTCAAGCTGACAGTCTGGGCATGTGGAAGGTGCCCTAAAGCTTTGTAAGCTGTCTAACAGTTATATCCTTAGCAGAAATCAATATAAAGATCATCAGCCTAAATGCTGAGCTAAGATTACTGGGTTTCAAACAGCTTTTAAGAGAATGCTATAAAATATGTTCATCTACTTCATGTTCAGCAACTATCAAAATGGGTAACTCAATCTGTGCTCTAGGATTGGATATTACTACTAGCGTTCAAAGGATGTCATTCTTCCACAGTAGGTTATGTTTGATTACAAGTACTTAAGAAGTGCACCACCACTATCACTGTACAAGACATGACAACTGTCCATTATACTTCTAAACCTTTTCTATCCTACAGTGGTGTGTAACATTTTACACAATTCTACTCGGCCTACCATTAACTTCATAGTGAGCACTGTTCATTTCTTATTTTAAAATTTAAGGCAAGTATTCTTTTCTCTGTACTGTTAAAGACTGTCTTTTGTGTTTGTTCCTTAAAACGTTATCTCAAAGAATGGCCTAAAGACAGGTAGTCTCTGATTAGTGCACTTGCTCCATTGTCAGCCTAACTAACTTGCGCTTTGGTTTACGACTAAAGGCCTACACCACACTTCTATTTTGTTTTCTGCACCACTCTGTCCTCCAGACTCCAAGACAATTTATTCAACTGTGTTAGAAGTGAACTACACTGTTTCTCATCAGAGAACTATTTCAGTACTTACTGCTTGCACAGTAATAGCTCATGTTTTTGCATTGATTTCAGGACATTTAAGGACTCTCAATTCACTTTACTAAACAGGTAAACAGAATAATAAAAATGAATAGTTCCCTGGTAACAGGCACTATCCTTAAAAGAATAAGTAACAAAGCACCTACATGTAACACCTGCAACCAGCCAGTAATTTAGTAAAATAGACTATCCTTGAGGGCATTACTGTTTCAGGTACTGTACTGTGTATCCCTCACATTTCCCTTGTACACATTGTTGTTCCATGCATTCCTACTATCAGAGCTAAAAATACTGGTATTCCATTAACCTCCAATTCTCAAACTTTTTGCTTCAGATGGTTTGATGCAGTCAACATGTCATTGTAGCTGCAGTTATCTGAAAGTTTAAGAGGATGAGCTTGCACATCTGAATCAATAAGTCATAACCACAAGGCTGTTTTCAAAAGAAGACCCTGGCCATGCACAAAGCTGGCTCACACATGTCATCATCTATATGATTTTGTGGAAAACAGAATCTGACCCCACAGGAACAGGTCACACAGCTGCTAAAGATACTGAAATGCAAGGAAGGTGATCAGACAACTGATAACAGCTGGTAGATAACTTTGATAAGTGAAGAAAGTCAGCAAAAATTCTTACTTTTGTTGCACTTTACAGTTCCAAAAAATGTCAAACACAATCCTACTCTCACAGTTTTTAAAATGTAAGTATGGCTTCAATATTTAAAATAAAAGGAAGAAAGTCCCTCCTATCTGCTCCCATATCAGCAATCCATTTTCCATAACTGTCAGCCTCCCCACTTTGCTACCATAAATGGCAGCCTCCTCAATTTGCTATTAGCAAGAAAACTGGCCAGTTGAAGCCATACATCTGGCATGATTTTAATATATATGTACACAGACACAGGCACACACATACACACACATTTTTCTCTCTAGTCTATTTTTATGCAGATGCACATACATACATAGTCGTAAATATATACACACACGCACACATTTATATATATATATATATATATATACATATATATATATATATATATATATAT
The DNA here is from genome assembly GCF_019279795.1 of Protopterus annectens. NCBI lineage: Eukaryota > Metazoa > Chordata > Ceratodontiformes > Protopteridae > Protopterus > Protopterus annectens. Next base: position 748,168,880 of record NC_056746.1, on the reverse strand, counting down.
ATAAAATAAATATACACTCACACAGGCACACATACATACTCACACACATACACACACACACACACACACACACACACACACACACACACACACACACACACACACACACAGTTCTACTTTGTAACATTGTCTGACCTTAACGTCGACTTGCTTAAAAGCGAGACGACAACATCTAAGGTTTAGAACAGCGAATTCCCAGAACAGCGAATTTCACTTCCAGGAACCTAACCACTTGGCCACTACTGACAAAAACCCAAAGAAATTAAACCCACCACTTAAATATTCCAACTCCGAGATTGTACTACAGTGGAGAAAAGGGCAAATGTAGTCAGTGGTGGCCAAATAGTTAGTTTCCCGGAGGCAAAATTCACTGTTCCAAGAATTCACTGTTCTAAACTTTTGATGTTATCATTCTGCTGTTAAGCAAGTCGACATTATGGTCAGGCAATGTTATAAAGGGAAACCATATATATATATATATATATATATAGATCCCTATCAGTTGATCCAGTTTCCAGAAGCTTGAAATTTATGTGGTCAAGTACATATGATTGAGTTATTTTTAAAACTCAAAGCTTTTAAATGGCAATCGTAATACAGTGAGGATCAGGAAATTTACCCTCTTCCTCACTGTAGAGCAATCTCAGAGTTGGTATATATAATTTGTAGGAGGTGCAGGGAGGCTTCTGCCCTGCAAAACTGCAACGTAGATGTTTGTGGAGTTTTTTTTTCATTTTTTTTTTCTTTGATGTCAGAGTTTTTGGGAACTCGATCAATTGAATTTCGAGTTTCTGAAAACTCAATCATCTGACATAGACCCAAACACTTGTAAATACACACACACACAATCTTGCAATCAGTGCAGTTTCACACCCTACTAAAAAATCAGACTCTTGTAAAGGACACTAGGGCATCTAATTAATCTGCATTAAAATCAGACGTTAAGTGGGTTCTACTATGAATCATTGATGTCTACAAAGACGATGATCCACAACACCGTAAAATAATGCCTGATGCGCAAAAGGAAAAAAATAATTAAGGATTTTTTTTTGCAGAGGGCAAGTCCCCCCAAACTTACATATATATATATATAGTAATTCCACAGTGGCATCAATGTGTAGGGAAGAATCCCAAAAGAAGTGAATCATTGCCAGCACATAGTAAGAAATCACACCAACAATGATTTCCTGCAGAGAGCAGCATTTGACAATCTGCTTTTTAATGTGTTTTCCTGCAGGTAACTGAAGCTGGAAGAATGTCTTAATGTCTAAAAGTAAAGATTCCCAGTAAGTGCCAACTCAAACAGTCTGATTTCGTGAAATAAAGGAAACCATTCCTTTTCGTTCTTTTTTTTTTTCAATTTCCTGCAACTGTACCAGACTCCCCTATTAATAATCTTATCATAATCCCTTCCTCCAAACCACAAATCCAATCTGTACATCTGCAACATCAGCACCTTCCCTGCACCAGAGATGCATCTTCAAACACCAGTTAAGATAAGCACTTCCATTTTTGCATTACTTTGTGAACACTTAACGTCTATGGACCAATATTGTCAGCATGTAATCTATTATACAATATCTTATGAACAAACTATGCCACTGACTGCACCTCTCTAACAACCTTAGTTTCTCCAGAATTCCCTGATTTGTCTCAGAAATGTCATCAACCCATTATTTATAAAATGTATCGCTTTGTGGCAACACAGAGTGATTACAGCAACAATAACAGTGCTCAACACTAAAGATACTGCTGCCACTATACTATTTTTTAAATCTGTTAACTGGAATGGGCAGAGATCATTTTCAGAGGGGGTCTTGGCAGAAGAGCTCTATTACACAGCAAGTACAGTATTTTAAGAAAACTATCCATAATAAAGCTACATCTAGATTACAAAGACCACACAAGTAAAAGAACTAAACATGACCTGGATATCAAAAGACTAAAGCAATCAAGTTCAAATGAAGGATTGCAGTACAGAAATAAATTCTTGTTCAGGATGAATTTTATAACAAAACAAGAAAAAGTAGGCAGTGGAGATCTGGAATACATCTAATACAAAAATCATGGATTCCAGCATATTTGGGTAAATTGGTCTGATGCAATATTCTCATATTTATTTATCAGAAAGACTTAATAATACAGCATTTGTGAACAGAAGTGTTGTACAGACATACAGAAAGTAGTAAACAATTACTTCAAAATTGATATCATCTGCTGACAGATGTGCTCAACCAGATCCTTCTAAAAAACTGGGACAGTACATAGGAGGACACTGCATTACCATAGGGACAAAGGTTCAATAATAACCAGTCTCTATATTCTGCTAACTTAACTTAAAAAATATTTCTAATTATTTGTGATGCTAAACCCCATCTTCATTTAGGAAACTGAAAACTAAGTCAGAGAAACAGTGACTTCTTCTCAAAAAGGTGAATACTCAAAAACTGCAGACTAATCTTTCAGGAAGGAAATGCACCAAGACAATATCATAATTCATAATGTTGTTTGTCTTTTCGGCTTTTCCCAGTTAAGGGTCGCCACAGCAGAACTCCGGTACACTAATGATTGGCAGTAGATTTTTTATGGTGCCGAGTTGCCAGCCTGATGCCCAACCTTCAGCGAAGGCACGCCCATTCACGCATGTCTTTCGGAGGCCCTCGACTGCAGGGAGGACATGCAGACTCCACACTGAAGGCACTCCAGCCGTGAATCGAACAGGAGAACCTCTTGCTGTGAGGCAACAACGATAACGCTGTACCACCGCGGCTTCCACATCATAATTCATAATGTAAGCATCTGAAAATATTTTTAGTTGAGGCTTTCCAAGTCCTCCTTTTAGATGCTTACATCATAATTCATAATGTAAGCATCTAAAAGGAAGACTTGGAAAGCCTCAACTAAAAATTGTTAATAACTGCCCAAGTATTACCTTCCATTTAAAGTATACATTCAAACTACAACTGCCTTCTGGGTACTCAAGAGCATGACCTTAATATCTATGTCTTACTTCTGTCCTGGGTCATGACAGTAAGCAAGCAAGCAAAAACATCAACAAGCCCAAAGTTTTAACATGACATCTCTGAGGCTGCATCTCCCAGGAAGTAACTGGAATGGTTAAACACTGATTCACTGAGACCTGAGACAACAACTCACAAATAGTAGCTGCTAAAAAACTGTTCTATGAATATAACAGAAACTCAGAGAACTGCAATTTTCTCTTTTCAGTGTTTGTACTTATTGTTATTATACTTTTACAGAACTAAGGGGATGCAGATGGAACACTTCCCAGTGTGGGGATGGGGAGTGCATGGCAGGCTCTGCTCCTTCTCCTAAAATTAATAAATAATATTTAGCTTACTTGTTTACATTTCATTACATTTGCTTGATGATAATAGGATACACTAATCCTATCTAATCTGCCCTTTTGAAAGTTTCAGAGCTCCAGGTCTCCTCAACCACTTCATCACCCTCATCACTTCTCCACCTGTCATGCACCCTGTTGAATGTCTCCGATTCTGACAGTCCATTCCAGAAATCCATAACCTTCTCTATGAAGAAGTGCTTGCACTGATACAAGAAAACAATGGACACTACAAACTGCAACCAGTGTTTCACCATTATCCTGCCTGCTAAGCATACCCCCTTTACAGCTTCCTGACATAATGTATAGCCACAGTAGCTCCTCCCTTCTCTCTCAAGTGAGAACACCTTTAGCTCTAATATTCTTTTATATATGTGTATATAAATTATATATATATATATATATATATATATATATATATATATATATATATATACAAACACACACACACACACACACACACACACACACACACACACACACACACACACACAAGCACATTTATTTTCAGTTGGTCAACTAACATGAATGTCAGCATCCTGAAGGTAAACCACTTTACGTCAAAAACAGTAACGCTGACTTCCTAGTACGCATGCCACTCCCCCCCCAAAAAAAACAGTATCCCCCTGTGAAGAGTTGTACCCACACACCTCCCGCTAATTATATATACTAATTCTGAGATTGCACAATTGCCTAGAAAAGACAATATTCCCCTACCCGTGGACTGTCAATCTCGCACACCTGTCAACTACTATACAATTGACCAACTGCAGTTGATTACATAGATATTGACCAAACTCCCTGTCAACCATGTGATGCCCCTGCACTGGCCCAGTAATCAAGGAGCCTTAGTCCTCTCCACTGGCAAGAGTTAGGAGACGTACACACTGGGAGGATGACACGTACACACATAGTAAAGTGCAATTTCCCTTAAGAGCACAAAGAGATCACAAGTCAGTCTGGGGCTGGTTCTCCCTCTTTCTCCAGATCACCAATAAGACTCCCCACTGGAATAACTATAGGGTTGAGATCTCAGTCGAGTGGCGAAGCTAAGACGTCCAGCACCCTATCTGTCCAACCAGTGCTTCGTGTCTCTACCCAAGTAGCTGACACATCTGGGAAAGGCTGGCACTGGTTTACTAGCTATGCTCTTCCTGCTGCCACCAGCCACCCTTATCAGCTACTATACAGCCTTTAACAAAGGGTGTCCAATCCTACTGTGTAATGCTACTATTAATCCAAATGGTAGTTTTGACCAAGCACCAGGCTATTAGGAGTGGCCTGTACAGTGTCATCAAATAGAAATGCAAGTAGTCTAACAGCTTAAATATGTCTCACAAATATCAGCCACATAGATAGGTTTAAACAAATTTAATAATAAAAAAATAAAAGAACAAGACAATACTCAGTTCATCAACATAGTAACTTCAAAGTTCAAGATCACAGGAAATATTTTAAAACATTAGAGGATAGTCTCAAATAAATACAGAAAACTTCTAAACTAATCTTTACTATATTCCTAACTGTACCCTAGTTACTTAGTATTAGCAAGGCAAGTGCAGATGATGATGATGACTGAATGTTTCCAGGTCAAAGACAAAATGCACAGTCTCTTTGAGAGTTCTTAAATTAACATCACATATTACTGCTGGGTTAGTTTGGATGACATCACTTTCTGTCACCTGACTTAAGCTCCCAAGTGACTTAAGCTCCCAAGCTAATCCAGAAACTAAAAGAATTTCACATCTCTTGTGTTTAAAATACATATCTCTCAAATGTGTGCTCAGAACTGAAAGTCATAAAACAATAAAACACTTTCAAAGAAATGCAGAAGGCACCCTAATTCTAGACATCCTTTCTCCCTGCTGCATTTAAACTAACTTTTATAGCACAATCGTAAAGCAGTCTAATTTTAACTTATTTTCTTCAAGTTTTGCAAGTTCTCTGTATGTTCCAGTTTCATCTACTAAAACATACATTTGCACAGGTATACAGTTTATATACATTGCTGTTCTTTTCCCGTAGGGTACACTGTGGATACATCTTAGGTCAATACATAACACACAATTTTGTATAAGTCATAATATAAAACACAAAGATCCCACCAGCAGACAAGCCACACTAGTAGCCAGAAATAAAAACTAAGTGCAGAGAGAAGCACCAGTGTGGAAACACAGCAGTCACAGTTCAAAGTATCCACAGGTATAATAGGTAGCAAACAACAGGCAGCAGGTGAAATAAATCCAAGTTTAATGCATCCTAACCATGTGTTTGAGAATGTGGTGAAGGGATAAATGTTAAGGGCTTCTAGGCTATATATTAAAGATCAGGATTTTGAGGAATTTATCATGACCCTGAAGTATGATTTTGAAGCTAGGGGGTAAAACGGGACTGAGATAGCCAAGGGTATGTGTGGTGCCCACCAGTTTAGGAAGGGTGTTGGGAGACCCTATTTTATGACCCCCCCACCTGGGACCCACATAGACAAGTTAGAAGGGACAATGTTTTAAGAGCCCCTATGACTTTTTCCTGTGACATAAAAAAGGTCACTGATGTAATTAAAAAGAATTGGCATATGCTAACTCCTGATTCATCTGTTGAAGCATTAGTTGGCACATCTCCTAAGTTTTACTACAGGAATATGGTGAATTTAAAGAGGTTGTTGTGTTACCAGGATAAGTTGAGTTATGGACAATGGGGAGAGGGTACCAAAAAGTGTGGTACTTATAATTTTTGTCAGTATGTTAGAGAGGGTAATGAGTTTGTTCATCCACAGACAGGGAAGAAATATTTTTTTAAATATTATGGCTAACTGTGACATTATGAACGTTGCTTATTTAGCCAACTCATTTGTTAGCACTGCAGCTTATATTATGTTGGCAAAACCGTCGGTTTCGTGAATGTATTTCATACATAAGAGACCGTATATATTGTATAAATAAAATAACACTGTCAATGCCTTAGCTAACCGTGTTCAGATGCAAGGTAATGCACATAGGTTTTCACATATATAAGAATGCTTGGTTGGGTAACACTGAAAATGAAACAGAAAGATGAGAAGCAAGATGGATAGCCAAACTACGTTCTCATATGGGATTACATTTAAATGAATTTGTACCTTTGAAATCGGTTTTAAAAGCTAGAAGGAAAAGGAAAAATTTATATCCATTTCCTTTTTGCTGGGTTCACTTTTTTAGTGAGTTCAGCTTTTACTATTTAATTGTTTTATTAGTTTTAGCTTTCGATTGTTCTGTGTATTATGACAGTGTTATGTAAATGTTTAGTAAAGATGTTGTTTCACTAGCATCGGAGGAAGCTATGATTCCATGGTGAAAGAGCTTACCAATTTGTATATGCATAAAACCTGGACTTATTTTACCCGCTGCCTACTTTACCTTTGGATATTTTAAATTGTGACTGCTGTGTTTTCATACTTTGACTTATTTTACCTGCTGCCTGCTATATGGTGCCTATTTTACCTGATGATACTTTGAACTGTGACTGGTGTTTCCACACTGGTGTTTCTCTCTGCACTTTGTATAAATCATATCAATATTCACAAATGACATAGAATTACTTCCAAAATTCCAGACAGCTGGACTGGCAGCATAACATTTCCCCCTCCTCCCCTGAGATCTCAAGCTAGCTTTTCAAGTGACCATTGAGAAACGTTGCTTGAGAGGGTTGACATTGCTAACCCCACTGCGGTGCTGCACTGTCATATCATATGCTTGCAACCCTAGGCTCCACCTTAGTAACTTGGCATTTTGCTGGGCTGGCTCGATGTAGCCATGTTAAGGGATTCTGGTCTGTAACTACAGTGAATTTCCTTCCATACAGAAAAGGCTGAAGTTTATGCAGTGCCCACACTATGGCTAGGCATTCCTTTTCTACAGCTGCATAGCATTCCTCCCTGGGTTGGAGCATATGACTGAGATATATCACTGGGTGCTCTTCTCCCCCTAAGGAAACCTGGCTAAGTACAGCCCCCCACCCCATGGTTTGAAGTATCCACCTGCACAACAAATTCTTTGCTCTAATCTGGACTGACTAACACAGGGGGTCTGCCAAAAGCTCCTTTAAGCTTCTGGAATGCCTGCTCACATGCTGGGATCCACACTGCCTTATCTGGCTTGTTTTTCCTTGTCAGGTCTATGGTACTAGAATTTGGGACAAACTTTCCATAGTACCCCGCTGTCCCCAAGAATGCCCTCATCTGCTTTTTAGTAACAGGGACAGGTCAAGCCTGAATGGTTTCCACTTTGGCAGGTTCTGGCCTGATCTTACTACTCCCCACTTTATGTCCCAGGTAGGAGACCTCTGCCACACCCACCTGACATTTGCTGGGCTTAATGGTCAACCCTGCCCCTTGTAATCTGCCCAGCACCTCCCTGACATGCTGAAGGTGCACTTGCCAGGAATGGCTGTAGATGGCAATATCATCTAGGTAAGCAAGGGCAAAATCTCCTGCTCATGCTAGGATACAATCTACCAGCCCCTGGAAAGTCACTGGGGCATTTTTCATCCCAAAGGGTATCATTGTGAACTCATACAAGCCAAAAGGAGTCACAAAGGCTGACCTCTCTCTATCACTGGGAGTCAACGGCACCTGGCAGTAACCCTTGGTAAGATACTTAGCCCCGCCCAGCTGCTCTGGGGCTTCATCTGTCCTAGGCATGGGGGTAAACATCTGACTCCGTGTGACTATTTAATTTCCTGCAGCCCACACAGAGCCTATTATCACCATCTTTCTTTGGTACCAGCACCACAGGGGAGGCAAAGGGACTGCTGGACTCCTGGATTACCTCCAGTTCCAACATTTCCTGTATCTCCTCCCTCAGAGACTGTTTGACTCTCTTAGGTACCCTATAAAGGGCCTTCTTAATAGGCCTTTGGGATCCTGTATCCACATGGTGCTACACCAGGTGAGTGCAACCTGGTTTCCCAGTGAACATGCCCCCAAAATCCTGTAACACTGCTCAGATTTCTCAACCCTGGGTAGGTGATAGCTGTTGGGACATTGCTACCCCTTCTACTGAGGTGTTAGTTTAAGCCTCACACTGCAAATAGTAAGCACAAGGGCCTCACTATCATGGTAAGGTTTTAACATGTTAACATGGTACTGTTTGTGCCCCTGTCTCCTGCCTAGTAGCTCTGCCCTGTAGTTAACATCACTGACCTTCCTTACCACCTTGTAGGGTCCCTCCCAAGATCCCTGCAGCTTGTTGTGTCTCACAGGAATTAGAAAGTACAGTTGTGTACACTTACCATAAATGTAGATATTCCAGTGTATTGCGGTCATTACATTTGAGTTATCAGCCTGCAGGTAGTCCTCAGCCAGCCTGAATATCAAAGTCTTGGATTCCTGCATCGGATGCTGTCTCTTCTTCCATGACGTCAGGTCGTCAGGGGTATAAAACATGCAGCTGACGCCATTACATCAGTTTTTCTTGCCCTAGATGTCAGGTGCCCCCATAATGGAAAGCAATTATATGTTAGGTTACACCTCCAACAAAAAGCAAATATACCAGAAAGCTGAAATACACTTAACAAGTAGAAAAGTATAGCCAAGAGAAGTCAGGGGGCTGGAGGGAAGGTAACCAGGACTGCAACAGTGAATACACTCGAACATCTACATTTATGGTAAGTGTACACAACTGTACTATGTTCTTTGTGTTTCACTGTTGAAGTCATTACATTTGGATTGATTCCCAAAGCTAAGGAAGGGAGGAGGAAGTCAGAGAGCACTAGGACCAGCTATTAAGCCCTGCAAAATAGCAGTGGCAAAACCACCTCTGGATTTAGAAAAAATAGGTATGTGGTAATGCTTGGTGAAGGTATGTAAAGAGCTCCAGGTAGCAGCTTCTAGGATGTCCCTGGTAGGGACACCCCTGAGAAAGGCTGTAGAGGTAGACGCAGCCCTAGTGGAATGTGATATTATCCCCTGTGGGGCAGGTTTTCCATGGTGCTTATGGCAGAAATGAATGCAATGGGCTATCCACTTAGAAATGGTTTGCTTTGAAATGGCCTTCCCCTCTGCACCTGCAGCATAGTCAATTAGCAGCTGTTCAGATTTTCTGAGAGGCTTAGTCCTGTCCAAATAAAATCCGAGTTGCCTGTGCACGTCCAAAGAGTGCAGTATTCATTCTCCTTTGTTTTGTGGCTTTGGGAAAAAGGTAGGTAAATGAATGGACTGATTAAGGGCCACACTAGACACCACCTTGGGCATAAAGGAAGGATTGGTCTTGAGGGACACACTGTCTGCATGGAAGATGATGAATGGCTCAACTGCCATGAGGGCCTGTAATTCAGACACTCTTCTTGCTGAAGTGATGGCTAAAAGGAAGGCTGTTTTCCAAGAAAGGAATTTCAACTCTGTAGTTGCAGCTGGCTCAAAAAGAGGTAGAGTGAACTTTTCCAATACAAAGTTAAGGTCCCAGGCTGGAGTAGGGGCTCTCCTGGATGATCTTAAATTTTTGGCCCCTCGGAGGAATTGCTTTAACAGGGGGTTATAATGAGTTGAAATGGCAGAGGCATGAATTTTAATTGATGAGAATGAAAGGCCCTTGAGGAGCATCTCTGTTAAGTACCGCAAAATATGAGGTAAGCTGGGCACCATTGTGCCCATCCCCTTAGTCTGGCTCCAGGAACAGTATCTTTTCTACTTTTCAACATAGGAATTTCTAGTACTAGGTCTCCTTGACTCCAGAATGACATCTAGCACCTACTTACTGAGGGATGTTATTGGAGAGCTCAAGGAATTAGCCAGGCTGCAAGGTTCAGGGTTTGAAGATGAGGGTGCAGAATCTGGCCCTTCTGCTTGGACAGCAGGGAAGGGGTCTGAGACAGGTGCCATGGTTCCAGCAGTGACATATTGCGCAAGAGGGGGTACCAGTGCTGACGTGGCCAGTCTGGTGCAATCAGTATTGTCCTTGGTTTGTTCTGTTTGATCTTTAGCAGAACTTTAGAGAGTAGAGGCAGAGGAGGAAAGGCATACACTGAGAGGCTTTCCCAGGTGAATGACAGGGCATCCACTTTCCAAGCTTGACTGTGGGCAGTCCATGTGCAGAATTTGTCCAACTGGTATTTCTGAGGGGAGACAAACAGGTCTATCTCTGCATTCCCCCATTTGTTTCTCAAAAGGTTGAACATCCTTGGTTCCAGTTTCCACTCGTGTGGGTCCATGAGATTTCTGCTTAGGTCGTCTGGCAGTGAATTTAGCTTACCTGGCAGGAATTGAGCTTGTAGGTGCACGTGGTAGCTCAAGGCTGTGTTCCACAGAGCCATGGCTAGTCTGCATTGAGAGTATGAGTGGGTTCCCCCCTGCTTGTTTATGTACCACACAACAGTGGTGTTGTCTGTCTTTACCAATAATTGTCCTAGAAGAATGTGGTCCTTGAAGGCTGTCAGGAAATTCTGTACAGCTAACATTTCTTTTTTGATTGATATGCAGGTGCATCTGACTCGGGTTCTATTTGCCCTGAATGCACTGCAAAGTGAGCCCCACATGCATAGTCTGATGCGTCTGTTGTTAGGGTTTGGGTGGCAGGGGGTAGAGTGAATGGGGGCCCCTTGTTGTGGTAGCAGGCTTCTGCCCACCAAAGGAACTCTAGGTGTAGGCAAGGTATGATAGGAATCATTGTTTCTATATCCTGAGAATGTTGACACCATAGGCTTTTTAGATACCATTGTAGTTTCCTCATATGCAGTCTTGCATATGGAAATAGTAGAATGCAAGAGGCCATGAACCCCAGGGCTTGCAAGATTTTGCTTGCAGATAGCTGGGTCTTTGTGGCCAGTAATTTGAAGTAGGCTGTCAAATAAACGTGTTTCTCTGGTGTGAGGTAAGCCATCTGGGAAGTTGTGTTCAAGCTTGCTCCCAGGAATACAATTTGTTGGCAGGGTACTAGATGAGATTTCTTTTCATTTATGGTGTACCCCAATGAGGTTAGAAGTTTCTTTACAAATGCTAGATGTTCTAGTAGCATGCCCTGGCTTTCTGCCTGAATTAGACAATCGTCCAGGTATGGGTATATTTGAATATTTCTTTGCCTGCAAAATGCAATGACTGGAGCTAGGCACTTTGTGAATACCCTGGGCGCAGTAGATAAGCCAAAGGGAAGTGCAGAGAACTGACAGTGCATGGAGTCTGCTCTGAAGCGTAGATATTTCCTGCAAGAGTCCCTTATTGTATGTGCAGGTAAGCTTCCTTTAAGTCTAAGGTTGCCAACCAGGCATCTTTGCTTACCATAGGAAGCAGCTGTTGGGATTACCAAAAAGGTGTTTAGAATACACAGGTCCAGGATAGGACGCCAGGAGCTGTCTTTTCTGGGTACCAGGAAAAGTCTTGAAAAACCTTGTCCTCATTCTTCTGCTGGGACAGGTTGAATAGCCCTGATACTTAGAAGAGAGAGAACCTGTTGTTGAGCTTCTGCCCACTGATTTGGGGGTAGGTCTGGCCAACCGTTTGGGGTTTTTAAGGTGTGGAAGTGGAATCTGTATCCTTGGAAAACTATATTTAAAACCCACTTGTCCTGGGTAATGAGTTCCCAGTTTTTTGCATGCAGGGCGATCTTTCCCCCTAAGGGAGCAGGCAGTTGAGCAGGGCTTGGAAGGTTTAAGGTTGTCATTGTGACATTTTTCCATAGGGGGGTGTCTTACTACTTCCAGCTTTGGAAGTGGGAACCCCCCCCCCCCCACTGCTTAGGCCTGTGAGTACCCTGACACTGTAGCCTAGGTGGTCTGCTGTTCCGGGTTTGTACTGAGAAGGCCTGGAAGAGACAGGAAAGGACCAATTCTTACAAGACCAATGCCTGCTAAATCTGGGAGGCTGTATTTGCAGGAAATCTTTAACAGTTTGCATATATTTAGCTTTTTCCCCCATCTTTTTAAGGACTTCTTCTGCTTTGTTGCCAAACAGGCGGTCTTGGTTTAAGGGAGCATCCAGTAATTTAGCTTTAACATGATCTGGCAAATTTTGCTCCTTAAGACATGCCTTCTCAGTACAGACCCAGAGACAGCAGCCCTGCAAGATGCTTCTAAAGAGTCAAAACCACATTGCAAAGTATGTTTACCAACTTGTTCAGCAGAATGCATTAAATCCTGTAATTCTTTATTTTCAGCACAGTCAGGAATCAACATCATTTTCTGTTTAAGTAGTCCCATAATATGCTGCTGATACTTTAACATATGAAACTGGCAGTTTAAGGCCCTAATGGCCAACGTAGCAGAAGTGTATACCTTCTTATCCCATCTGTCCAAGGCCCTGGAATCTCCATCAGAGGCGGTAGGGTTTTTGGCAGTAGTAGCCTTAATGACTTTAGGTCCTTGGGAAATGGTCTCTGGGTCCACAGTAGGATTCTTGAAGAGGAACTTGAGAGCTAGGTACTCTAATACCGGTCAGGCTTCCTGGGAGCTGGAAGTAAAGTGTCTGGGGCCAGGTTAGATTCCAAGAAGGCATCATCTACAATGTCTAGGACAGGAGGGATAGCTAAAGGCCTGTGTTGAGGGAGGAGTAAGAATTCCCTAAGCCTCTTTTTTGGAGTCAGAGTAATCCTGGCTTTCCCAATGGAAATGCTCCCTAAGAGCGTGCAAGGTTTCACCAAAAGAAAAATTTTCTGGAGGGGAAGCAGAGTGAATGGAATCCTCTGCATCAAAATCCTCATAGGTAGATAAGGGCAAATCTTGGTAATCAGAAGAAAAAAAAATTAATTATCCTGATCAAATGAATCAGAAGGAAAATCAGTTCTGGGTCTCTTAGAGGGTGAAGGCTGGCTTCCCCTAATTAAAGTAATAAGGCCTTCAGCCATTCTTATCATTTGTTTTTTAGGCATATGGGCCTGACCATGCGGTTTGGAAGTCAGTTTTCTAGGCGTGGGTAGAGTTTTAGGCCTTGAAGAAGAAGAAGATGGTGTCAGTTTGAAATGCAAGTCAGTAGACCTGAATATACCTTCAGAAGCCAATGCCTGCACAGCGGCTCCGGACCCATCCAAGGTAGAGACATCTGCAGATTCCATAGACGAAAAAGCATCTAGCAGCATACCGGACTCCGACTAGGTCTCAGTACAGGCCTGCGAATCTGAAGTAGCGGGTATCAGGGGCTGCAAAAGCACCTCACTGAGTACCAGCGAACTGGCGACTAGCTTAACGGAAGCATCGTCAGCAGCTTTGGACCTATGCTGTCTGTCTCTGACTTTATCTTTACTTTTTTTGGAATGTCGGTAGTCGGATGGCTCACCGAAGCCATTTCTGGACAGTTAAACCGAGTACCAAAATAATTTGCTGCAAAAAGAAACCGACGATGAATAGTCCGGGGGTTGAATAAGGCACAAAACCGACAGTGAGGGATGTCATGGTCTGGGCCTAAACAAGGAATGCAGTATGAATGAAAATCTTTATGAGGTATTTGTTTTCCATGGGTAATACAATTGTTAACTTTTACTCAACATCGGTTAAGAGCAAGAAAAAGGATCCCCAACGGGGTACTTAGCTTTTTTTTAGACTTCGGTTCTGAAACTCGAAAACAAAAATTTCAGGAGTCGGCTGACCAGCATTTGCGAACTGCTTCTGCTTTGGGCACCGCACGGCAAGAAAGACTGATATAATGGCATCAGCTGCATGTTTTACACCCCTGATGACCTGACGTCATGGAAGAAGAGACAGCATCCGACGCAGGAATCCAAAACTTTGATATTCAGACCGGCTGAGGGCTACCTGCCAGCAGATAACCCAAATGTAATGACTGCAAGAGTGAAACACGAAGAACATCCATTACCTGCTGCCCTAAAGCATACTCTCTAGCTTGAGCATTCCTGTCATGCCAGACCTTTTTCTGCTGTTGGGCTTCTGCCAGGTTTTCCTGGGCCAAGTCGATGAGTTCCCTGAGCCTTGTCATGAGGTTTGGAACATACTGAAACCAAAAAAACAGCAAGTAGGACAAACCAATAATCCAAAATAGTGCCACGCAGTAACAGGACCCGGAACTCACTGACAAAAATATTATAAGTAAAACCACCTTTAATGGAGTACTGTTCATGGTTTTTCACTCCATTAAAGGTGGTTTTACTTATAATATTTTTGCCAGTGAGTTCCGGGTCCTGTTACTGCATGGCACTATTTTAGGTTTGGAACATATGCCACAGCAGACTCCTTGTGGGATTCACACTCACCCTCCCACTCATCATGAATCAAATCCAGAAGTCCCCTCACCCTATGCCCATACATCAACTCAAAAGGTGAAAAAAACTGTGGATTCCTGGGGAACCTCTCTGTAAGCAAACAGATGGGGAAAATATTTCTCCCACTCCCTCTTAAACTGGTCTGCAAATGCCCATAGCATAGTCTTGAGTATAGAGTTTAACCTCTCAACAAGACCATTAGTCTGGGGATGGTACAGGGTGGTCTTTAGGTGCTTCACCCCACAGTACTTTCATAGACAAGCCAGCAGGTCTGACATGAAATTGCCACCTTTGGCAGGATTCCTTTTGGGAAACCTACCCTACTGAAAATCTCTAACAAAGCATTTGCCACCTTTTTTGCCTCAATGGAGGACAAAGCCACCACCTCAGAGTATTTTGTACCATAATCTACTACCACTAGGATATACTTTATCCCTGTGGAACTTGGGGTACTCAGAGGGCCCACAATATCGATAGATACCCTCTGAAACTGCTCCTCAATCACAGGTAAAGGTATCAAAGAAGCTTTCACCTTGTCTCCTACCTTGCCTACCTTTTGGCACTGCTCACAGGACCTGCGGTACCCTGTTAGATCTCTGGAAATCCCACACCAATAAAAGTTCTGCATAATACGTCTCTTTGTACCTTTTATGCCCATATGACCTGCAAAGGGAATATCATGGGCTATGGCTAGAAGTGCCAGACTGTAGGTTCTGGATACTACCAACTGCTGTATTCTCTCTCCCTCTAGCCCTCTTTCAGGGGTCCACTCTCTATACAGTAACCCTTTGTCCCAGTATACAGATTTCCCTTTCCCTTGTGAATCAGGTGCCTCACTAGCTACCTCCCTCAGGCCTTGTAATGTAGGGTCTGAGAGGTGAGCCTGTCTCAATTCTCTCTTAGTAACCCTTTCCAGCTCCTCTTCCACAGGAAGTCTGGTATTCTCTGACAGTGGTGCCTCACTGTCAGCCTGGGTACTACTACTCACCTCTGCCCTTGCAGTCACTCTGTCCAAGGGAACAAGCTGCAGGCAACTTCGGAGGGACCCTACAAGGTGGTAAGAAAGGTCAGTAATGTTAACTACATGGTAGAAGTGCTAAGCAGGAGGCACAGGCACAAATTGCACCATGTTAACATGATGAAACCTTACCATGATAGGAAGGCCCTTGTGCTGAGTATTTGCAGTGAACTGCTGGAGGCGTCTGAGGGAGATCTGGTGACTGAGCTCCTCAGTGAGGCTCGGACTGACACCTCAGTGGAAGGGGCAGCAATGTCCCGGCAGCTATCTACTACCTAGGCTCGAGAAATCCAAGCATTGTTACAGGAGTTTGGGGACATGTTCACTGGGAAACCAGAGTGCACCCAACTGGTTCAGCACACCAAGTGGATACAGGACCCCAAAGGCCTATTAGGCAGACCCCTTACAGGGTGTCAGAGAGTCAAACAAACTCTGAGGGAGGAGATACAAGAAATGTTGGAACTAGGGGTAATTCAAGACTCCAACAGTCCCTGGGCCTGTCCACTGGTGCTGGTGCCAGCACCAGGTTTTGTGTGGACTACAGGAAATTAAACATTCACACAGAGTCAGATGCTTACCCCATGCCTAGGACAGATGAGGCCCTAGAGCAGCTGGGTGGGGATAAGTATCTTAACACCGTTGATCTTACCAAGGGTTACTGGCAGGTGCCCTTGACTCCCAGTGCTAGAGAGAGGTCAGCCACTGTGACACCTTTTGGCTTGTATGCATTCACAAAGATGCCATTTAGGATGAAAAATACCCCAGTGACTTTCCAGAGGCTGGCTGATCATATCCTAGCAGGTGCAGGAGGGTTTGCCCTTGCTTACCTAGATGATATTGCCATCTACAGCCATTCCTGGCAAGAGTACCTTCAGCATGTCAGGGAAGTGTGGGTCAGACTACAGAGGGCAGGGTTGACCATTAAGCCCAGCAAATGTCAGGTGGGTATGGCAGAGGTCTCCTTCCTGGGACACAAAGTGGGGAGTGGTAAGATCAGGCCAGAACCTGCCAAAGCATTCAGGCATGGCCTGCACCTGTTACCAAAAAGCAGGTGTGGGCATTCTTAGGGACAGCAGGGTACTACAGAAAGTTCGTCCTCAGTTATAGTACCATAGCTGCATCCCTCACAGACCTGACAAGGAAAAACAGGCCAGATAAGGTAGTGTGGACCCCAGCATGTGAACAGGCATTCAAGAAGTTTTGGGAGGACTCCCTGTCTTAGCCGATCCAGATTACAGCAAATAATTTGTTGTGCAGGTGGATGCTTCGAACCATGGGGTGGGGGCTGTACTTAGCCAGATTTCCTCAGAGGGAGAAGAGCACCCAGTGGTTTATCTCAGTCGTAGGATCCAACCCAGGGAGGAATGCTATGCAGCTGTAGAAAAGGAATGTGTAGCCATAGTGTGGGCACTGCAGAAATGTCAGCCTTATCTGTATAGAAGAAAATTCACTGTAGTTACAGATTACAATCTTCTAACATGGTTACATCGAGCCAGCCAGCAAAATGTCAAGTTACTCAGGTGGAGCCCAGGGTTGCAAGCATATGATATATGTTTAGTGCAGCCCCGCAGTGCGATTAGCAATGGCAATGCAGATGGGCTCTCAAGACAGGGAATGGGGTAAGGTATACCTAGACACACTCAACCCTCTCAGGCAAAGTTTCTCAAGGGTCACTTGAAAAACTAGCTTGAGTTCTCAGGAGGGGGAAGAAATGTGAAAAACGGAGGGGCTGCCAGCCCAACCAGATAGAATCTTGTAAATAATTATGTGTCATTTGTAAATATTAAGATAATCCACAGGCTTGTTTTACAAATGTAAAGATAACTATAT